>NW_008246087.1:39689-42361 GCF_000281045.1 Saprolegnia diclina VS20 | reverse complement strand
GCAAAGAGCGAGACGACAAACTTGAGCACGCGCACGAGGTCAAACGACGGGCCTTCGACCGCGGTCAAGATCGTCTTGAGCACGATCGGGCCGTACAAGGTGCAGCCCAGTGTGAGCGCCTGCAGGAGGCCCACCAAGAAGAGCCGCCAGCCGTAGAGCGAAAAGATGGTCTTGACGATCGAATGCGACGACGTGAACGACGGCTCAAAGACGCTGCTCACGGCCTTGCACGTGTTTTCCGGTGCCAGCGGCCAGAGGTCGTCCGGGTCGATCTGGCGTTCGTGGCCAAGCGCGAGGAGCGCGTTCGCCCAGCCAAATGTGATCTTGGAGAGGTAGCCCGCGCGCGTGAGCGGGTGCGTCACGTCGGCCGCCGGCTTGGCGGTCGCCGCCACCGACATGTACTTGGCCATCGAACTGCTTGCACTCGCCACCACGCCAATCGAAGAATGGCTTGCTAACCTTGGACCTCGGATCCAGGAACAATCCGCGATCCTGAAACAGCAGGCGGCTTGGTATTTTATTTCACACTCAAAATATGTATGCAGAGTGCAATTGTGAAATTAAAATAGAAAGTGCAACCTGGGAACGGCACCCACCCAAGACGAGCCAGTTGGCGAGCGATGATGATGGAGCCGACAACCCTTGCACGCCATCACGAGTTCGCGAAGGTCGACCGTCATTCTTGCGGCCGCCACACGTGCTACTGTTGATCCCAGTCGACTTCTAGAAGCCAAGCCCATTTGGGTGCATCGAAAACACCTCTGGGTGGATCGCACGAGACAAGAAGAGAGCGATGATGGACGTACAGGGTATACGAAGGGACGGCCACGAACACTGGCGCCGACCAGACGTCGTGGCTGCCGACGGTGCCGCGAGAGTGGCACGAATACGCTGCAGGTTGCAAGCAGAGGCTCGTCGCGTGTATGCTGCGGCGCCTGTCGCGGCTGCATTGCCTCGGCTCACAGTGATGACTACTCTACGCCAAAGGACAGTCCCTTTATCATACAATGCTTGCAGGAGCGGATTTTGTGGGTGTGAATCTACCTAGATGCAATCGTGGGGCTTTCGTCGGCCGCGACCCGGAACCTTGTTTAAAAACCAAGCTATTTGGCAACAGCCGTGTCGGTGTCCAATATGCCAGTGGTGGGCGAGGCAAGTTGGCGTTTGACGGACTCTGCGAAATTAGCGTTGGCTCGATCGCGCTTGGCCTCTGCCTGGAAAACGGTTGTGCTTCTGGATCTTGGGCTTTTGGGTCGCTCGCGCAGGAAACCTCTTCCACGTCTTGGAATGAGCCCTTGTCGCATTGATGCGGGGATACACTCGACCATACCTGGGATATGGACGCGCGGTCGTGCGGGAATAATAATTGCTGAGGAAATATAAATCATATTTTGTTGTGGACAAAGTCTCAAGTAATTGTATCCGGTCAAACCAGCCAGTACTCGAGGTCAAGATTCACCATGATCCCTTACCAGCCACGTCAGTGGCTTCTGGTCTTGATGACCATGCCGGCCTTGATGTTGCCGTAGCTCCTCTGATCAATTCATCCAGGGTGCAGAAGTTTCTTGTCGTGCAAGCATATAAGATCTGGTCGGTCGCCTTGCGGCACATGCAGATCGTCCCTATCACACGGTCACCATAGATGATCTCTACTTGCAAGTGCGTCTTTGAGCACGGAACGGCGCTGCATCTGCCTCTTTGGTAGGTGCACGTTGGGACCCAAGGGCCAGCATGACTAACCAGTGTGCAGCGCACGCAATGTGGTCCGTTGATAGATTGATAAGATTTGAAACGCTTCAAAATAAGAGCTTCGGACACGATGCTACTCTTCCGCCGTCGAATCGCGAATCGCTAGCATCATGGCGTAAAGGTCCATGGAAATGTTCTCGGTGCCGGGAGTGACATATAACTCCCGGTCAGGCCCGGGCCAGAGGTCCTCGACCGACAGTTGGAGGGTCGGGCACGGCACCGTCGGATGGGCCCATTTCGTGTGGCCCAGTGCCAGCTCGCTTGCAATATCGTCGTCAAAGACCTTCATCGTGGCCAAAATGTCGTCGTCGATCGTCGCCTTCTCGTCCAGGCTCAACGAAACCGAGCCAAAGCTGGCTGCAAACTGCAGCACCACGTGGCCCGTCGCGTTGCGACCGTACTGGAGCACGACTGCGCTAAAGCGCTGGGGGTCTTCTGCGTCCTCGTTGAGAAAGTACTTGAAGGCCAGCGCCACGCGCAGCCCCGCAAGCATGTCAAAGTAGCCCTGCATCCAGGCCACGATGGTCGAGATGCTTCGGTTCACGACCTCGAGCTCAATGACCATGATCGGCGGGAGCATGGCGCCGTTGGCGTCTACGCACGCCATCTGCGAGTCGGCGATGCGCACCTCGCCGTTCGCAATGATCGGACGGCTCTGGGCCATCTCGAAAGTCGTGCTATATGGCGGCCGCGTGATGGCGCGGACAATGTAGATCGACGCGAGCGTCGACACGTCGTCGGCCTCGCCTTCGTACGTGACCGACAAGATGGCGCCGCAGAGACGACTGTCGTAGTCGTCGGCAAGCCATTCGACCAACGGCACGTTGCGCGCTACGAGCATGCGTGGCGCGTCGTTGACCTGCGCCTGAAAGAGGGTGGCGGCGGCCTCGAGGCCTTCGCGCGTGACGGCGCCTTCCATGACG
>NW_008246087.1:37087-38421 GCF_000281045.1 Saprolegnia diclina VS20 | reverse complement strand
AGTACAAAGGTACTATCATGGACAACCACGTCGTTCAACAAATCCTCCGGAAACGTTTACCATTTTGGCGGGCGACAGAGACGGTACGTTTTGCCGCCAAATTCCCCCATCGCCACTGTAGAAAGGGGCAGTCGGATTGGGTGTCAGCGCGTACTCAGATCGACGTCATTTGCCGATTCGAATACAATACCCAAGTTAATCGCAGCGTCGTAACCTGAGTTAGTAAACAGAGTGGCACGGCTTCCGCGCGAGTCGAGATTGTGCTTGGAGAATTCCATGGGCCACGAGCGCATCGACCTTCACTCGGTCGCCAGCGATCTTGCGATCCATCGCTGCCACCGCCGCAAGAGGAAGAAGATCCACGCTTGAGCGAGATCCTCGTGTCTGCGGTGGCGGAGCCATCGGTGCCATCTGTTGAGCCTTTTTCGGCCATCATTTGACCCAAAGCGATTTGATTGGTCGAATCGCAACCATCGAACAAGTGATTTACGTTTCCCCAGTTTGCCTTTTGCCATGTCCAAGGTCTCGAGCGCCAAGTACGCGACCTTTGCGCCCAAGCCGACGGCGCGCTCCGAGCGCCACCCAATTGAGGACGCAGGCCTCTTCAAGTGGCTCTTCTTCTACTGGGCCAACCCGCTACTGCGCACGGGCAACGACCGGCAGCTCGACCCGGACGACCTCTGGCCGCTCCAGGACGCAAGCAAGTGCGATGCAGTCGTCGCGTCGTTCGACCCGGCTTTCAAGCAAACGCGGTCGCTCCTCAAGACGTTCTTTCGCATTTTTGGCTGGCGTTTCTTCTGGATCGGCTGCATGCAGCTGCTTGCTGTGCCGTGCACCTTGTATGGCCCGTACGTGCTCCAGCAGCTCCTCGAGGGCATGAGCGTGGGCACCGACTCGATGACGCTCATCACGTACGTGGCCTCGCTCTTTGGTGTCCAAGTATTTGCGGCGCTCCTCGCAGTGCACATGGACTACCTCGACAAGGTGATTGTCGTGCGCTTGACGTCGGGTATCCAGCACCTCCTCTTCCAAAAGGCGTTGCGCCTCGACGCCGCGTCGCGCAAGGCCAAGTCGGCGGGCGAGATCTCCAACCACTTTACGTCTGACATCAACTGGATCATTGGCATGAGCTACTACACCAACTACCTCTGGATCTTGCCCGTCCAGATTGCGATCACGCTCTTCATGCTCTACTCGATCATCTCGTGGGCGACCTTTGTCGGCCTTGGCGTCATCCTCCTCGTGATGCCCATCACGAACGTGCTCGTGAACCGCGGCCACGAAGCCTTCGAGACGCTCATGGAGCAAAAGGACGCGCGCATGAAGGTCATCAA
>NW_008246087.1:36287-36987 GCF_000281045.1 Saprolegnia diclina VS20 | reverse complement strand
AATGCATTATCATTAAATCCGTTGCCAAATGCAAAAAACAAGGCTGGACGAGACGGCGTGGAAGGCGGTTCTTGTCGTCGAACGGCAACCTACGCCGACGCGACCGATGCGAGGATGATGCGCCACCGCAGATGACCCCAAAACTAAGCATCTCGCCCATGACACCTCGACAGCTCGACTCGTGATGGGCCAGAAAGGTCATCAGAAACGTTCGAGAAAAAATATGCTGCGCTTACCAACGGAAGCCAACGAGCTCACGGTGGACGACCTCTGGTACCAAGACGCAGACCACTTGCTCGGCGACGCGCCGCCGAATCTCACGAGCCATGAGTGCGTATTTCGCCATGACCCAACTAGTACCCTAGAGCGTCGTTGATCTCTCCATGAGAATGCTAATGCACCAACGACTCGTAATTGAGATACTGGTCCGATGCTATTGTGTCTCACCTCTGTTATACACCGCATTGCACTAAATCGCGGGTACATAGTCACCAATCACATACGTGGCCATGGGCGGCAAGAAGAGCAAGAAGAGCGGACGCAAGAAGCAACGTCTGTCGAACGGCCTGTCGAACGGCCAGCCGAAGGACCTCCGGAACGGCCAGCACAAGTCGTCCAACGTCGAGATGCAATCAAGCCAGCTGGACGCGACGGCCGAGGCCTCGACGCCGACCGCTGCGCCGCCGACGTTCGCCGTGAT
>NW_008246087.1:14132-35857 GCF_000281045.1 Saprolegnia diclina VS20 | reverse complement strand
CAGCAGGCGTGGATTCAAAACATGACGATCCGCGAAAACATCCTCTTTGGCAAGCCGTACGACCGCAAAAAGTACGCTGCTGTCATTGACGCCTGCGCGTTGACAAAAGATCTCGCCGCTTTCCCCGCCGGCGACCGCACCGAGATTGGCCAGAAGGGCGTCAACCTCAGCGGCGGCCAGAAAGCGCGCATTGCGCTCGCCCGCGCGTGCTACAACGACGGCGACGTGTTCATTTTGGACTCGCCCTTGTCCGCGGTGGACGCGATCGTCTCGAATGAGATTTTCACCAAGTGCTTTCTCGGCCTCTTGTCCAAGAAGACGGTGCTGCTCGTGACGCACAACCCCGAGATCATTGCGTCCAAGCACATCGACCGTACGATTGAGATCAGCAACGGCATCTGCAAGCAAACTGTCAACACGGCCAAAGAAGCCTTCGACTCGGCCCTTTCACCGCTCGCCGCGCACCCGATCATGTCGTACACCAACGATGACGACGACGACAATGACGTGATGGATGACGTGACCACGATCTCGAATGTCGCGCCGCACTTGCTCTCGCCGTCGCTGCGGTCGCCGTACGTGCCCGGTGGCTTTCACGAGATGGTGTACACGCCCCGGCAGAACGCCGACGGCACCTTTGAAGAGCCGCTCGTCCACGGCAAACTCGTCGACGAAGAGTTTCGCTCCGAAGGCCGCGTCTCATCCAACGTCTTTGGCGCGTACTTTCGCGCGGCCGGTGGGTGGCCGGTCGTCGTGCTTCTGCTCTGCGTCCAGTCGACATGGCAGGGCCTCGCGGTCTGCGGTGACCTCTGGCTCAGCAAGTGGTCGGCGTCGTCGGCCGTCGAGTCGCCCGACGTCTTCCAGGCCAACGCCGCGTGGAACGTCGGTGTGTACGCGTGCTTTTCGCTCGGGAGCGCGTCGATCGTCATGGTGCGCATCCTCAGCGTCGGCTTCGCGGGTCGGAAGGCGTCCCGCGCGCTCTTTGACCAAATGACGTCGGCTCTCCTCGCCGCCCCGATGAAGTTCTTCGACACGAATCCAACCGGCCGCATTTTGAACCGGTTCGCGGGCGACTTTAACGCACTCGACGTCGGCGTGCCCTTCTCGTTCATGTTTGTACTCGCTACGTTCTTCATCGTGCTCTTTGCGATGGGCACGACGATCGTGGTCGTCCGGTCGCTGAGTTTTTTCATTTTGCCGCTGTTTTACGTCTACTACCGCGTCGGGAGCTTTTACCTCCAACCGGCCCGCGAGATTGAGCGCCTCGGGAAGGTCACGTACTCGCCCATGATCAACTTGATCTCGGAAGCGATCGACGGCGCGGTCGTCATCCGCGCGTTTGGCGCCAAACAAGAGCGCCGCTTCCAGCGTCTTCACCACCGCAATGTCAACCGGTACAACGAGTCGGTGTACGCCAAGCAGATCGTCGAGCTCTGGTTCATGCTCCAGAACCAGCTCCTCTCGGCCAGCATGATCCTCGTCATCTCGCTCTCGCTTGTCTACGCGCGCGTGTACTTGACGCCCGGTCTTGTCGGCCTCGTCTTCAACTATGCGCTCAACGTGCCGCTCAACCTCCAGTACCTCATCCAAGACGCGTCCGAGATTGAAAAGAACATGGTGTCCCCCGAGCGCATCATCGAGTACACGCAGATCCCACCGGAGGCGCCGCGTGTGATTCCTGGCGCCGTCTCGACGCAGTCGTGGCCGTCGCAGGGCGCGATTACGTTCAACAACGTCAGCTTCCGCTACAAGGAGAACGACCCGCTCGTGCTCAAGGACGTTTGCGTCGCGCTTCGGGGCCGGGAAAAGGTCGGCATCGTCGGTCGCACGGGGGCTGGCAAGTCGAGCTTGACCATGGCGCTCTTCCGCATCAACGAGCTCGCGGCCGGGTCCATCTCGATCGACGGTGTCAACTGCGCATCGGTCGGGCTCAAGACGCTCCGCGAAAGCATTGCGATCATTCCGCAAAACCCGGTCCTCTTCAAGGGCACGCTCCGCCAATATCTCGACCCGTTTGACCAGTTTCAAGACGACGACCTCTGGAATGTGCTGCGCAAGGTCAACTTGGTCGAACGCACCGAGAAGGACGGCTTGAGCAGCGACGTCGAGGAGAACGGCGAGAACTTTAGCGTCGGCGAGCGCCAAATGCTGTGCATGGCGCGTGCGCTCCTCTTGCGCGCCAAGGTCGTCGTCATGGACGAAGCGACGGCGGCCATGGACCACGCGACGGACCAGAAGCTCCAGCATGTGATTCGCACCGAGTTTGCCGACTCGACGGTCCTCACGATCGCCCACCGTCTCGACACGGTTTTGGACTGCAACCGGATCCTCGTGTTTGACCACGGCCGCCTCGTCCAGTGCGACAGCCCAAGCACCCTCATTGCCCAAGGCGACGGCATCTTCTTTGAGCTCTGCAGTGAAGGCGGCTACCTCGACAAGATTCAATCAACGGGCCAGTAGAGATCGAGTAGAAAAAGGAAAGACCCAATTAATATACATGTTTTGTGCTGAGACACACAGCAAAATGTATGAATTTGGTGGGTACGATAACATTTAAAACTCAAAATTCACTTTCTTATAGCCTCTTGCTTTCGTCGAATGGTGCCGCGACTCTACTGGATCTTGAAGCCGGGTCTCATTGGGACGTATCTCTGGGGCTCTGCTCGTTACCGCCGCGTCGTCGCACCTTCCTGCCGCTTCCAGCAACATGCTACAGGAAGCGCCACCTGCAATCACGTTCAACGTCGCGATGTCGCGCGTTAAATGGCAAAAACTTGGTTGTCGAATGGGGCTAAAGTACGTTAAATACCAGACTAACTGGCTGTTTGGCGCGTTTAATAACGTGCATGTCGGACCTTGCGCAATCGCTCACGGTATGCCATGCCGAAAGTGATTAACCGTGCGCTGAAATTTTAGGAAGAGCGGTTAGGGTCCCGCGGCGTAGCCGACGAGCTATTATAGCATGCGTGGACCGATATCGCGGAGTATCGTTGAAGGAACACGCCCTTTGATACGATGGCTACTTGTAGTCGACGGTCCAGGAATTAGTCGGTCTTCGGCTTGGTGCTCGTGGCCTTGCATGGTTGCATGGACCGATGGAGGTTACGCTATCGCGGGCCTAACCATAATAGGGCTTGGTCTTGACGACGGTGTGTCACGTGGGATGGGTACGGGGTACGTGGCACGCGGAGCGGGCACAAAGCTGCCTGGTGCAATTCGTCACAACTCATTTGATCCAGTCATGACGAGTCTACCCCACGAAGAGTATTACCACCAAGCCGTGGACGTGAAAACGCCGCTGCACGAGTTCGAGGCCGAGATTCCGCAGTCTATCCTGGACCAAATCCAGGAAAACCGCGTCGTGATATATTCGTCCCTCCTCTTCCTCGAAGGCTCGGTCATGTGGGCCTTCTACTCGTGCTTGACGGCCCAAGACTACTACAAGAGCGCGTTTCCCGACGTCAAGTTTGCGTTTTTGACAACACCGGTCCTGACGTGGCCCCTCACGATCGGCCACCTCGTGCAAATGTGGTTTGGCTTGGACCGGTCGCTCGGCAACATGAAGCGCGTCCTCCTCGGCTACACCATCTTTGGTCTCGCAAGCGTCCTCATCATCGTGCAAGGCTATCTCGACATGAGCCAGACCAACGGCGCCACCATGGTCTTGATCTGCTTTGGGTTTGTCGGCGCCGCCCACTCGCTCACCGAGCCGGCCTACTACAACGTCGCCGCGCTCTTCCCCGACGCGCACTTTACGAATGCGATCCAGGTCGGCAACGTCACGGCCGGTGTCCTCAACGTTGTGTTGGCGGCTCTCATTCACTTGTGTGTCGGCGGCGTCCACGACTCCGACCCCGCGGGCAGCGTCAAAATCTCGTTCTTCATCTTCATGGCGCTCCTCTTGCTCGTCGCGATCGGCGCCGTCCTCGTCTACCGCCACCTTGAGCGCATTCCGTGCGTGCGCTACCTCCTCGATCGCGCGACTTCCGACCACCTCAAGCACGGAGACGTGTCGCTCCCGACCCTCTGGGCCAAGTTTGTCCGCGTCGGAAGAGTCATCGTCGTGCCCATGCTTGCTCAGTTTATGCTCTTCTTTTGCAGCATGTCGCTGTACCCTGGCATCGGTATCGCGTCCACGGTGCAGGCCACCGACATCATCACGTCGTCGTCGGGGCCGTGGGTCATCTCGCCGGGCGTCACGACGCCCTTCAACGTCGGCGACCTCATCGGGCGACTGGCATCGACGAACCTTGTCGCGGGGTATTTTTCAATGCGGACGTGCTTGATCGCGTCGCTTTTGCGCTGGTTGTGCCTCCCGTTGCTGCTCCTGACGCTTCTCTCGAGCTCGCTCTATGCGTTTGGCGACGCGCACTGGAGCGCGTACGCCTTTGTGCTCGTGCTTTACTTTCTCATGGGCGTCACCGGCGGCCTCTTCTCGACCATCACGATTGGGAAGGCGCCGCTCTTCGTACCGCAAGAAGACCGTGAAGCCGCTGCCGCGCTTATGGTCATGGCGCTCTTCCTCGGTCTCTCGTCGGGTTCGACCTTGGGCTGGGGCATGAGCAACGACCATTGGTTTGGCTTATAAGTAGAACTAAATGCCGTTCTGGCCTTTGTGCGGGTCCGACATTTGAGTTACGTTCGTATCTTTAATCCATAAATTGAGTCGAAGTTATCAAAATACTAGTACACTAACTAGACGGCGTCAAAGTGCCTACTCGACGGCAATGTCGACGGTCGGGCGCAGCTGCAAGCACTTGTCGAGCACCTTGTGGATGTTGTGCGAGTCGAACGCCTGCAAGCGCTCGTGACGGTCAGCGAGTTCCTTGTTGTCGACGTTGACAAAGGCCTGTTCAGTCAAAATGTAGTCGAAGCGCGGTGCCCACTTGCGGCTCCCAAGACGTGCGGTCGTCGAGCAGTTATCGACCATGTACGCCACTCCCCGCGCGTGCATGTACGGGTTGAGCGAGTCGGTCGACTCGATGACCGACTCGTTGGCGACCTCGGAGTAGCAGTGGCCGTGGTCCAAGAGCACGTCGATCTGCGCCATCATCATGGCCACGTACGTGCCGCTCGTGAACGGGTCGAGCGGAATCTGCGACGGGACACGCGCCGCGCGGACCTTCTCGCCGACCTTCCACGTGAACGTGCCGTCGAGCTTGCCCATGGGAAAGGTACCGTGGCGCGCGACCGCCATGTTGACCGACTTGATCTCGTTGCCCGACGCGACTTCGTCGTAGATTTCTTCGAGGATGTCGCGGCACGGACCGTAGGCTGCCACGTACGCGTCTTCAAAGGTCGTCTTGGCCGCGTCCGAGAACTGCTCGGAGACAGCCTTGATGCCGTGGTGCGAGATGATGCTGTTGAGCGGACCCGTGATGCACTCGGCCGCATGCACGAACGACTCTTCGGGCGACTTGCCCTGGCCCATGTAGCGGCGGAAGAGCGCCTCAATGAGGCCGTGGACACCGCCAAGGAGGATACCGCGCTCGCCAAAGATGTCCGACTTGTACTCGTCGGTCAGCGTCGTGTAGAACGAGTACGGCGACCCGAGCGCGACGCTCCAGCCGAGCGCGTGGTCGGTCGCGCGGCCGTTGACGTCTTGGTGGATGGCGACACTGGCGTTGATGCCGGCGCCGTTGACCTCCTTGCCTTGGACGTAGAGGCGGCGGACACTCGGGCCCATGCCCTTGGGCGCGACCATGACGACGTTGATGTCCTTCGGGAACGACTCGTGCACCGTGTTGAGGTGGCCGAGGAGGTAGCCGTGCGAGAGGCCGAGTGTCGCCCCCTTCTTGAGCATCGGAAAGAAGGTCGGGTAGAGCGACACGCACGCCGCATCGCTCGTGAGGAGCAGCACCATGTCCGACTCGGCGATCACAGCGTACATCTCGCCGAGCGAATTGGTTTCTTCGGTGAAGCCCACGGCGCGGGCTTTCGCCGCCGAGCTCGAGTTTTCGCGGAGACCGACCTTGACGTTGATGCCGGTACCTTGGAGCGAGTCGCGGAGGTTCTGGGCCTGTGCGGGCCCTTGCGAGCCCCAGCCAATGACGCCGATCTGCTGGACGCCTTCGAAGGCCTTGGGCAGCTGGCCAAAGAGGTGGCGGCCGCCGGGCAAAATGTGCTCGGTGCGGTCCGCCATCTGGACGGCTTGGATGTTGGCGGCAAAGGCCGTCGACGCGGCGAACGGCGAAGACATGATGCTGGTCAAAGTGCAAATTGAGATCTGATCCAACCGGCAAACGATCTTGGCGCGATCGCGCAAACATAACATCCGGATACACGAGATGCGCAAACGATCTATATCCGGATATCGATTCGCGCCACACCGTGAGCACGTTCTCTTGGCAGGTTGGCCAAGCGCTGCCCACAACCTCGTGTGTCGAAAAGTCTACGTGTAGTCAAGCTTAAGTGTGTGGCTCCAAGCAGACAAGACTACTCGTCGCTGGCCGTGCGTTTCTTCCCGTCGAAGCAAACGCTCGAGTGGAGCTACTTTGGAATGCGCTCTCCATGGCGATAGACGGAGCTCTCGTTGGTTGACATGCGAAGCGATAGGAGGTGCCGGGTTATGCTGTTCATTTGCGAAGGTCCTGGAACCTGTCGATCGCAGAGACTCTTGTTGGCGCTCGCAGGCTGCTGTGAGAGCTGCACACGAGGTCTCGAAGAACAGAAATTTGGGTCCCGAAGAACAATGACTGCGATGATGCTGTTGCAAGCGTTACCAGGACGTCAGTCGTGAAACACAGCGATGCGTGGGCCTCTCATGGTAAAGTCGCCTCATGGACCATTGCTTTCGACGGTAGCTCTGCGCACCGATTGCCGAGGACGTGAATTGGACGCCTGGAGACGATCATCGGGCTGGCGGCGAGGCAGCGCCACTGAACATCCATGCTATGAACCATTCACATCGCCGTGGAGGCTGCCGCCGCAGCAGCCAAGTCTGCGGTCCGTAAAACCGTGGCCCCGAAAATTGGTTTCAGACAGGTCCCGTGCGGTATTTGCGACGGCGCATTGGCCTGCACAAAAGTCGGCGCTTGTGCTGTACTCCGAGATAGCAAGCAAGCGAACTTCAATACGATCCAACGAGAAGGACGACAATTGGAGGTGGCTCGACTCAATAAGCCAAGCGCGTTGGATACAAAGCGAATGCTGAAGTGAGCCTCTACGACTCTGTCCACTGACGACGGGCAGGTAGTGACTGCAGTCCACTTCCCTACAAATGCCCATACTACTAGATCCAGAACAATCCGCCGAGGGGTCGGCTGTGGAGCATTTGGTATGAAGATCGCAGAAGGACCTTCAACGACATGATCGATCTCTAGACTTAGGATACAGCCGCCTAGGTTCCCATTACCTGAGCTGTGCGAGTGGGTTTGTCATTTAACGAGCACGGTTTCCCAGATATACCACAGCACTCGCTCGACCTTTGCTGCGCAAACTTTTCCGGGCCAACGCGCCGTCGCAGCTTGCTGCAGTTTTCATTTCCAGCTATGCGAATGCGCCTCCCTCAAAGCGTAGCACACCGTTTGTTTTGGCCACGCGGAGCACGTCGCTTGTTGGGCTCGTGGACTTCTGGATGGCTCAGCGCCATCCAGAAGATCGTGGTGCAAGCAAGGGCAAGGCGTCCAGGTGTATTGTGTGATCGCCCATGTGGCGTAAGAGAACCATGGCGACTGCGACTACGATTCGTCCATCCATGCAAATACAGACGTGCATGGGTGTCCGCCATCACGCTCACACCCATGGTATCTCTCACTGCGGTGTCAACTTCTCATGATGGCGGCTACATGTCGAGTACATGTATGTCACAACGTCGCGTAAGGGCTTGCATTGCGCGACAAGCCCGAAAAGTCACTCGTTCGTCACAGCTTTCGTCACACTACCGGTAGTCCGGACTGCTGGTTGCGATCCGGGTTCCGATTCAAAACTCTGGTCAGGCTTCGCGAGTCGACAGCAAGAGACGAGCTACGCTGCTTGCAACTGCGCACGACTGATCGCACGGCTGACGCACCGTAGTTCATTTGTGCCGTGGCTTACAGCGACAGCGTACGTGGCACCCGCTCGTGTATATATACAACTGCGATGGCCAATCAAATCGCTTCATTATCATTGGGCTTTGTCACGCGAAAAAAGCGCGACCGCCTGGCCTCGATAATTTCAACAACTTCAAGGACACGAGCCGCCGGTATTCCGCATGCGTGGGCGGCCCTCGGCGTGTGTGGGCGCCTCGCGGACGAGCAAGTCGAGGGCGCGGACTTCAACCTGGCAACGCTAGGCTAGGCTGCGATGCCACAGCAGGCCGTCGTCGAGCGTCCACGCACGGAGAGCGGATGTCGCAGTCCAAGTGAATATACATGTAAGAAACAGGGCGCATATTATAGGAATGGAACACCGAAGCGCTGTCTCGCAGCTGTCGCCAGGTCGCGACTGTGTCTTGCGTGTGCCAGTCGTCGTCTTTTCGCCTCTCCCAACACGATGATGACCGACGCCGCCGCCGAGTCGGACCTCGAGATCTCGTTTATCGCGAGCCCGACGTCGTCCGAACCCTCCTTCTTTCACCCGGACGCGTCACCTCGGTCGTTCATCTACCCGACGTCGGCCCAATACCAGGCAAGCACGAACGCGCCGATCCGGTCCAACAATTCGTCGCTCTTCTCGTCGTTCCAATCCGAGACACCGGCGCGGGACGGACCCTCGTCGGGATCGGACGCATCGTCGTCCGAGCTGCTCTCGACGTCCACTTCGCAACCGCTGAGCACCGATTTTAATGTGCTCTCGGGTGCCTCCGTCGCTGTGCTCTCGGGCGCCACCTCGGACGTCCTCTCGTCCACCAAGTCGGACGTCCTTTCGGCCACGACCTCGCACATGCCCTCGAGTACGAGCTCCAGCGTGCAGACGGCCGTCAACGCCAACTACGTTCTCTCGGGGCCATCTGCCGACGTGGCGCAGCATAGCGTTTTCTCTGGCTCGACGTCGAGCTCGGACGTGCCGCCGCCGCTCTCGGCGTCCTCGTCCCACATGTACTACGAGGAAGAGTCGGGGCGCCAGAGTCTCTTCTTGCCCAAGCACAAGGAGACGATTTCCGAGCCGCTTCTCAACTCGAACTTTGAGCCGACGCTCCTCGCGGGGCTAGAAGAGCCATTTTTCAACTTTGATTTTGCGGGCGACGACGACAGCTCGGAGGCGTCGTTCAAGATGCCGCTGGTCGGTGGCGCGAGCGGCGACGAGTCGAGTCAGTCGGAGCAGCACCCGACGTTCTACTATGACGACTCGTCGTACGAGGACAATGTCAATATTTGGGCGTCGCGCGTCTGGACGTCCCGGTCGGAAACCGAGGGCGAGCTCGAGTCGTACCTCCATGCAATGGAGCTCGCGCGCGTGCACATGCAAAAGGTTGCGTCAACCAAGGGCGCCAAGCATGAGTGCGAGCCGTACCCGATGACGCCGATCGAAGAGCACGCCGCGCGGCTCTCGCTCGAGGTCGAGGCGATGGACGACGGCCTCAAGCCACCGCCGTCGCCACTTCGCACGCCGTTCCACGCAAACGGTCGTCCGAGCCGGAGCTTCAAAGGCTCCATGTCGGGTCCCAACTCGAACGACCACACGTCGTCCGTGTACAGCTCGTATGTGGCGCGCACCACGTCGCCTGTCGACTTGCGCGCGCGGGAAAACGCGATTTTGTCGCCGTACCTGCAGCAAAAGCAGGCCGCGCAGACGCTGCAGTGGTTCGATGCGATCTTTCTGATGCCGCACGAAGCGCTCCGTCACGCGCTTGTCCGCATTCGCCGGCTCATCTCGATCGACTACATCCCGTTCCATCAGAGCTGGAAGGTCGACCTCTTCTTTGATTGGTTCGCCGAGTTTGCCCTTTTCGTCCGGACCGCGATCGAGATCAAGCGGACGGTCGTTGTGCCCCGGGTTGTCCAGCGCAAGCCAGCACTCGCCTCGGGCCTCGCGGTGACGATGGAAGGCTACGACGCAACGCTTGCAGTGCTCGACGCGATCAAGTACTTTCACAACCGGTCGTACGAAAAAGAGAATGACGTGGGCAAGGCGAGCATGCTCTGGGCGACGTACCTCCTCCAGCTCACAGAGTACCTCGGGACTGTCGAGCGACTTGTGTTGGCCAACCTCGATAAAGACGAAGTCGACTTGAGCAATGCGCTCGCCGTGGCGTACACGCACCGAACGTACCTCGCCAAGCTCCAAAAACCCATCGAAGAGGCGCTCAACGAACAGGCCAAGCGCGTGATGGTTCCGTGGATGCTGGACGCGCGCCAGTTTGGCTTCAAAGGCGACTTGCAGCACTGGCAGTGGGGCTGGTTTAGCAAGTGGCTCTACGAGCACCGGTGGCGGCCCTACTACCAGACGCACGTCGAAGGTCTCTTGACGCGCATCGAGTTTGCCTCGACGACCAAAGGCTAAGCATCTTTTTATCTAATTTAGCTCGTGTATCCTACCCTATATAATGCAACGTATGTGGTCAAGCGTGAGACCTGCACTTGTCAGGGGACATCGAGTCTCTGACTTGCTTGACTCATACTCGTGGCACTGTATTGCGGCTTGAGGTGTCTGCGAGCTCGATACTACTACAGTTGGTACTACCGCCGTAGACTCACCATTCTTAGTCGAGCGAGATTAGTGCAACTACACAATGTATGAATACAGAACGGCGCTGGACGAGGAAGACAGTTGAGCCAGTACTACTATAGGAGAGGATAGCGCTGCTCTCTTTGTGCTGCAGTTCCTGCCGTCCGTACCGAGTGCGACCCGCTTGGCCCATTGCCAGAGTCGATGCAAGCTTGCCATAAGCAAGGCGCCGTCGAAGAATCGTTAGAGACGCTTGTCTCCGGTGTAGATTCGAAGACAACTTGTCCGTTCTTGGGCGCGACGACGCTTGCCTCTCAAAGTTGGTACGACGCGCGAGACCCATGTATTGGCTTTGAAAGTGATGGCGTGCGAACGTGCCACGTCAGAAACGTGGCGAAGACGGCGTTGCGGCTCTTGACACCTGGAACGACCGGGGCGACAGTGGTGACGCGAGACGCGTCGACGCTACCACGTTTCTGCCTGCACAGCAAGAGAGAAGGCGGACGTGAGCGCTGCAGGCGCCAGGAAGCCGTGAGGATCGGTGCTGCAAGCGCGGGAAAATGGCGCGTGAATTTCGGATGTCCTGTCCTCATTTGAGGCTCACGTTCGAAAATCCAGGCCGCGGCGCGTTCCGTGTTTGGCGCGCGCTGATTGGCTAAAAAGACTGGCCGCGGGTTTTCGCACAATTGGACCAATGATGCGCGTGCGTTCCATCTTTTTATCCAATGAAATGCCGTGGATTGCTCGCGGGCGTGCAGCGAGCGAGACTGGGCCAGCGTTGGCAACGGTAATTTAGGGCAAATTAGGACCATCGGAAGTTTTGCGGCCGAAGATGAGCGGACGGAAGCGGAATGAGGCGCAGATGGAGCTTCAGGAGCTCCGGCAGGACCTCAAGGAGCGCGACGACGGGCCCGAGGTCGCCGGCGTCGCCGCAGGAGGCCGCGGACGCCGGAAGAGCGCCAAGTACAACGTCTCGTACGATGCGCTCGTGGAAGATCTCTTTGAGGACCTCGACGACGACGACGATGTAGCACCGACCAAGGCCGCGCGCGCGGCCGCGATGGCCTCGGAGATGAACACAATCCAGAAGGACTTCTGCTTGGACGTCATCTTGGGCCGGCGCGTCAACTCGCGCTCGGGCGCGATCGAGTACCTCTGCAAGTTTGTCGGGCTCTCGCACTTGCACATGCGCTGGTTGACGTACGAAGAGGTCGAAGCGTTCTTCCCGAACGGCTACATCAAGCGCAACAAGGTCCAGCTCTACGACAAGAAGTGCGCCAAGGACGGGTACGCCGATACGGACGAAGTCGACGATCTCGACATTGGCAACGCGACCGTCGAGACCATCTTGAACCACCGCACCGGCGTGACGAACGAAGACGTCGAGAAGCAGCTCGACGATCGCCGGACTTCGATCCCGTATCCACGCAAGTACCCGCGGGTCACGGACGCGTACTTGATCCAGAACAACGCGACCGTCCTCGACCGCTGCGCTGGCATTCTGCGACGGCTCATGGCCGACCCCGCGTCGGCCGAGTTCCTCGAGCCGGTGAATCTCAAGCAAGTACCCGACTATTTAGATACGATCGCCAACCCGATGGATTTTGGCACGATCCAGACGCGCCTCGGCCGCGACAACTACTACGTCGGTACGTCGACCGTGCTTCTCGCCGACTCGATCTCATGCATGCACAGGTCCCTCGGCGTACGGCCTCTTGGTCTCGGACATTCGGCTCGTCTTTACCAACTGCTTGGCGTTCAACGACAACGACTCGGAGATCGGGACGGCCGCGATAGGCCTTTTGGCCGACTTTGAAAAGCTCTTTTTTGAATGGATCATCTGCCCGTCGGCGTGGCAGCTCCTGCCGTTGACGGGCGACGCCGAAGAAGACGCGGAGATCCTCGCGCAGTTCCAAGGCGAAGTCCACGAGACGCGCGCGCTCAACTCGTGGGAGCCGTGGGAGCCCGGGTGCTCGGTCTGCAAGAGCGTCGATGGCGACGACGACGATGCGCTCCTCGTCTGCGACCGCTGCGACAACGAGATCCACCTCGCGTGTCTGGACCCGCCGCTCGACGCGACGCCAGACGGCGAGTGGTACTGCCCGTACTGCGAACTCCGCATGACATACGAAGCCATGGTGCTCCCGAAGGGCGACGAGACAAGCGCGTCATCGGTCCCTGCTTCGATCCCGCACGTGCTCACGGCCGCGATCACCGGCACCTCCAAGTTTACGCTCGACAGCGACACGCGCACGGACGACTCTCGGCACCAGAGCACGCGCCTCTTTGGGAACAACACCATGTTCCTCGTGCAATGGCGGGGTCTCTCGATCCGGTGTGCGACGTGGGAGCGGGCCCAGGACATTGGCGACGACGACCAAATCGTGCGCTACTTCAAGGCCAACAAAGTCCCGACCGAGAAGGAGATTCTGCAGACGACGTGCCAGCTGCCGTGCTGCGGCAAGCACAACGCGGTCGTCGGGAACGGGCCAACGAAAAGCAGCAACTGCGCCGCCGACCGGTTTTGCACGCTCGGCGCTGACCACGACGGTCCGTGCAGTCGCGAGTGGCACGTCGAGTCGGCCGACGCACCGTACGGCTCGGCCGAGTACCGCAACCTCAAGCAGATGGAGCAGATCAAGGCGCAGCTCTTCGCCTTCCACTGCCTTTTGCACAACCACGCGCCGGACCACACGGTGTTGAAAAAGTGTGGCGCCGCCGCGCTGGCCTACGTGCTCAAGAAGGAACATTTCGCGTCGATTAGTCGGGCCAAGGAAGACGACGCCGACTACTCGGACGCGGGTGACTCGTCCGACGACGACGATGACGACGACGACGACGACGAGCGCGTCCCGATCCAGATGCCGGCGTACTCGCAGCTCTTCCAGTCGGCGCCTGGCAGCGACGAGAACGACGATGCGTCGAGCGACGAAGAAGACAACGAGGACGACGAGACAACCAAGCACGAAGCCGTCGACGACGTGGTGAGCTCGGTTCTCGCCGGCATGATCGAGCACCTCGCGCTCGGGTATCCCATCACGCTCGAGGCGCCTAAGCCCAAGGTCAAAAAGGCGCCGACGCAAATGCTCGACCCAATGACGTTTAGTAGCTTCAAGATGGACACGTTTGGGCCGCACCAGCGCTACACCGAGTACTTTGTGGCCGTTCCCAAGGCCGACGGCGGCCTCGGAATGCGCCTCGGCCTCTCGGACGACGGCTGTGCGCGCGTGCTCGGCTTCCAGCACCTCGCCACCGGCATGATGGGCGCGGCGGAGGCCACGGGCGTCATTGCGCCGGGCGACATTCTCGTCGGCATCAACAACCGGGCGACGGCGCAGCACCCCTTTTCCACCGTCGTGGCGCTCATCTCCGAGTCGAAGAACTACGTGCTCTTCACCTTCCACACGCTCCGACCCGCCCACATCTTTCCGATGCCGTGCGCGCCCAAGACGATCGAGCGCCGCTACATCACGCTTCCGCCGCCGCTCGATGACGACGACGCGCCGCTTGTGGGCACGACGCCGCCGTCGCTGTACGTGCCGTTCTCGTATCTCTCGCTGCTGCCAGTGGTCCGCGTGTCCAACCCGCTCTTGCGCCCGACGTCGCGCCCGGCGCTCGAAAACTATGCAGCGCCCAATGGCCCGATGCAGCACGTGCTCGCGGGCATCATGAAGGGCACGCTGGACCCCCACGAGCATTTTGCGAGCTTTTTGCCGACCAAGCGCAAGGCGGTCGCGATGATTGCGGCGCCGACCGAGTTTGTCCCATACGAGCAGTCGCCGACGTTCAAGGGCGGGCGCACGCTCCGGAGCTACCAGGTCGATGGCCTCAACTGGATGATCTCGTGCTGGAAGGCCAAGCGGTCGTGCCTCCTCGCTGACGAAATGGGTCTCGGCAAGACGGTCCAAGTCGTTTCGTTCATCGAGCATTTGCGCACCGAAGAGGACATTCGCGGTCCATTCCTTATCGTGGTACCGCTCTCAACGCTGCAGCACTGGCGGCGCGAGGTAGATGCTTCATTGTCCTCTTTGCTGCATGGGAAAGCTCATGCTTTGTCTCGTAGATTGAAGACTGGACCGACATGAATGTGTGCGTGTACCATGACGTCGGCGAGCGCAACAACAAGTGCACGGGCAAGGACCTCCGCACGCTCATTCGAACGCAGACGTGGTACTACCCCAACATGCCCACGACCAAGAGCGTCTTCAAGTTCAACGTGCTCCTCACGACGTTCGAGACGATCCTTGCCGACTTTGAGGAGTTTGAGACGATTCACTGGCGCCTCGTGGCCGTCGACGAAGCGCACCGGCTCAAGAGCGCGGGGTCGCGCGTCCTCAAGCAGATGCGCGCGCTGAACGTCGATCGGAAGCTCCTCTTGACGGGCACGCCGCTTCAGAACAACACGCAAGAGCTCTGGGTGCTGCTCAACTTTTTGGAGCCCGTCATTTTCGACAGCATGGAGTCGTTCATCGAGAAGTACGGCCGGCTCCAGTCGCAGGAGCAGGTGACGGAGCTCCAAAAGATGATTGCGCCGTACCTTCTGCGCCGCGTGAAGGAAGACGTCGAGAAGAGCATTCCGCCCAAGGAAGAGACCATCATCCAAGTCGAGCTCACGATGCTCCAGAAGCAGTACTACCGCGCGATTTACGAGCGGAACCGGTCGTTCTTGTACCTTGGGTCGAAGAACAGCCTCCCGACGCTCAACAACCTCCAGCTGCAGCTGCGCAAGTGCTGCAACCACCCGTTCTTGATCAAGGGCGTTGAGGAGCGCGAGCTCGAGTCGCTCGGTGTGGCGCCCGAACCGGCCGACATTATGAACATGACGATCCAAGCCAGCGGGAAGCTCGTGCTCGTGAGCAAGCTTCTCCCAAAGCTCCGCGCCGAAGGCCACAAGGTGCTCATTTTCTCGCAGTTTATTCGGCAGCTCGACCTCCTCGAGCGCTACTGCGAGCAGGAGCACATGCCGTGCGAGCGCCTCGACGGCTCGACGAGCGGCAGCGCGCGCCAAGCGGCGATCGATCGCTTCTCCAAGAAGAACTCCAAGTCGTTTGTGTTTCTTCTCTCGACCAAGGCCGGCGGCGTCGGGATCAACCTGATCGCGGCCGACACGGTCATCATCTTTGACTCGGACTGGAACCCGCAGAACGACCTCCAAGCCCAGTCGCGCTGCCACCGCATTGGTCAGAAGAAGTCGGTCAAGATCTACCGCCTCGTGACGCGCAACACGTACGAGAGCCAGATGTTTGACCGCGCGTCCCGGAAGCTCGGCCTCGAGCACGCGGTGCTGGGCACCGGGTCGTTTAGCGAAGCGCACGCGATCGAGCGCCCGTCGGCCGAGGTGCTTGTCGAGCTCCTCAAGAAGGGCGCGTATGGCCTCTTGGACGATGACGACGACGCGTCGAAATCGTTTGTCGAGCGGGACATTGAGACCATCTTGAAGGAGAACACGCGCGTCGTGACGAACGAGGTCGCCAAGGACGAAGACGAAGGCGCGAGCTCGTCGGCCCCGAAGAAGAAGGCTGGCATTGTGTTTGACAGGTCGTCGTTTTTCGCTGAAGGCTCGACCGCCGACGTCAACGACCCGCACTTTTGGGAAAAAGTGCTCGCGCAAGGCCAAATTTCGATTGAAATGCTGAGCCTCAAGCTCGACGACGGGTCGGCGCTCGCGTCGCGCCAGACCAAAGCCAAGTTTATGACCAACCTCGGCCATGCGATGGACCGTATCGTCGCCGACACGAGCCGCGGCGGCAGCAGCAAGGACGTCTGGGACAAGCGGTCGTCGGGCCACGAGTACGACATAGCGATTGCTGTGCTCCAAAAGATCCTCAAGCTCAAGGACGTGTTCAACGCCGACCAGCGCAAGGTGGCCGAAGCGTACATGGAGTCGCTCGTCAAGTCGCGTGTCCGCAGCTGCCGCGCGACGCCAGCCGCGCCCGTGACGACAGCATCGACCAGCAGTCGACGCAAGAGTCTCGGCAAGAAGTCCGAGTCGATGACGCTCAAGCGGCAAATGCCGGCGGGTCCGATCGTCGAGCTTCCGAGTGGCGATATTTGTGCGCTCTGCGGCGACGGCGGCCTCATTCTGCTCTGCGACGGTCCGTGCCACCGGTCGTTTCATATGGAGTGCGTCGGTCTCAAGGCCGAGCCATCGGGCGCCAAGTGGCTCTGCCCCGACTGCACGGCCGGCAAGCACATGTGCATGTGCTGCGGCAAGGTCGGCAAGATGGGTGCGGAGAACGGCGTGACGCAGTGCTCGATGGCCAAGTGCGGTCGCTTCTATCACACGACGTGCGTCCTCGAGCACGCCAAGGTCGAGTGGGTCGGGAAGAAGCGGTTCCGGTGCCCGAGTCACTACTGCCACGGCTGCACCAAGACAAAGAAGAAGTCGCCTGTCGTGAGCTGCGCCCACTGCGCGCAAGCGTTCCACGAGTCGTGCATGCGCGGGATGCGCATTCTGCGCCTGTCGACGACCATGATGATCTGCTCGGAGCACCTGCCGGACGACCGCGGTGCGATCGTCGAAGGTGTCAGCGACGACGACGACGATGATCTCTCAGTCCAAGACGACGACGAAGACGAAGACGCGCCGATCGCGCGGTCGGCCAAGAAGCGCGGCCGGCGTGCGAGCGTCGAGGTGGTCGCCATTGACGAAGATGACGACGACGACAAGCCGCTCGCCAAGAAGGTCAAGCGCGGTGCCAAAACCAAGGGCAAGCGCAAGCGGTTCTACAACGAGGCCGACGCGCTCCTCGCTGACGAAGAGGACTACGAAAAGGGCGTTGACAGCGACAACAGCGACGACGAGGCGCCGAGTGGCCGTCGGACGCGGCGAACCAAGAAGAAACAGCAGCTCATTTAACATCCCAGTACTAACGGCATATATTTATGCCCTTGCTAACTCGAGTGGGCGGTCAATACGAGCAAACGTCTCCTCAAAGTGGAATCTCCAACGACTGTCGTGAAAGCACTTCAAGGCTGCGCTCGCTAACAGAGCCGAGAAGCCACCGCCACCATGGACTTGCCCCGCATGGCTTAGCCCAATCCAGCGGACTGTCGCCGCCAGTGGTTGCTATAGTGCTGGAAATGACAGTATCGTGCGCGACCCACCGCACAAACCTTGGTTGTGGCAACGACCGCGCGCAGGATCTGCTTGGAAACTTCAAGAACGCATACTAGAATCAAACAACTCGGTCCAGATTGGCTTCTCGAAACAAAGTCAACCACACACTGCATCTGGGTGGTACCACAGAGGACGTAGACGGACCCCAATGGCCAAGACTCTTGGCAGCCTCAACACTGTGAGCAGTAAGGATTCGACTACATTAGATACGAAATGCTAATATGTTGCTGGCACCATGCTTGAACCCGTCCGATCGTCATCGTCGACTACTTGATCGATGGCTCGCTGAACCGACAAGACCACGCGTCTCTTGCTGCTACATTGTATCAGTGTAGTTCATTCGCGCATTAGCTAGCTTCCACCATGGACGCGTCGCCCAAAGACGCCAACCTCCTCTCCGTCAACGACGCGGAGACGACAAAGGACGAGCTCCCAGCGCACGTCGTCGAGGCGCTCGCGACGCATCGCCGCTTTCTCTGGTGGTCGTTCCTCTTCCTCGAAGCGTCGTGTCTCTGGGGGTACTATACGTTCTTGTCGGCGCAAAACTACTACCAGTCGCGCTTCGCGTCGACGTCCTTCAACTTTGCGTTCCTCACGACGCCCGTCTCGACGTGGCCCCTGTTTGTGGGCCACTTTTTCCAAGTCGTCTTTGGCCTTGACAAGAAGCTCGGCATGTGGACGCGCGTCTGCCTCGGGTACGCCATCTGCATTCTCTGCGCGCTCGCCATCATCCTCCAAGACACGTGCGACGCGACGCCCGAGACGGGCGCGACCATCGTCTTGATGTCGTTTGGGCTTGTGGGGCTCACCAATGTGCTCGCTGAAGCGGCGCTCTACGCGCTCTCGTCGCTCTTCCCGGACGCCGCGTTCACAAACGCAATGATGCTCGGCAATGGCACGTCCGGCGTCATCAACGTGACGCTGAGCACGCTCTTCCAGCTCTGCATCGGCGGGTTGGACCCCGCGCCGGCCGACACGGCGCAGATCCAAAAGATTTCGTTCTACATCTTCTTCAGCGTCCTCATCGTTGTGTGCGTTATGGCCGTATGCCTCTTTTACAACCTGCTGCAGCTGCCCGCGGTCGCCTGCTTGATGGAGCTCAACGATGCCGAGACAGCGCGCCGGCAGGCGTTGCGCGAGTCGTTCCCGGTCATGTGGGCGCGTCTCTGGCGCATCGCGACGACGATCGCGGTGCCGGTTGCGTGCCAGTTTCTCATTTTCCTGTGCTCGCTCACGGCCTTCCCCGGCATTGGTATCTCGTCTGGTTTTCAGCTCGCGGGCGCCGCGACTTGGGGCGGCTGGTACATCAACGGCTTTCTTCTGAGCTACAACTATGGCGACTTTGCCGGCCGCCTCCTCGCGCCGTTTGTGTACAAGTACTTTACACTCGCGTCGTGCTTGCTCTGGTCGATCGTGCGCTGGGGCCTCTTTGTGCTGCTCTTGCTCGGGCTCCCGGGCGGCGGCCTCAACCCGCTCTACTGCATGGCGAGCGCACACGACTTCAACGTATTTTGGCAGCTCTTTGTCAACTATCTCCTCGGTCTCTCGACGGGTGTCCTTAGCACCATCTCGTTTGGTCTCGGCCCGCGCCTCGTGGCCCAGGAAGACCGCGAGTCGGCGGGCGCCATCATGTGCCTCGGCCTCTTCCTCGGGATTTCGTCCGGCGCGACCATTGGCTGGCAGGTTGGCGAGCACCACTGGCTTGGCGCCTAGTTGACGTCACGACTCTCGTATAACCAAAGCCTTGCACAGGCCAACAGATAAGATCTTAGTTGAACTTTCTCGTCAACATGGTGTGTCCCGTCTACGAATGCGGTTAGGGTTCTGGTGGGCGAGATGCATTCTGCCGCAAAACCAACGTAACCAGAACGGCCGGAACCAGTCTCTGGTCGCCTCGACCACACACCGCTTTCCACGATCCAGGATAGACAACGAATTCCCCATCATTACGCGTACAGCTCTAGGATGAGCAAAGGCGATGCGATACAACAACATTCGAAGAAGTGGTGCGCGGCAGCGACAGCTATCCGGAGGATACCATGCCAGTCAAATGGCTCGGAGATGGGCCATGACGCTCTGCTGTCCGACGCCAATCTCGTTTGCGTTCAGCAGCTGAGACTCTGTCAACAGAAAACCGCAACGTCGATTCGCCAAGAAAGTATAAAAATACAGCGAGTTTGAAATGCATTCTGATAAAATGTACTTGAATATGCGAATTCAAACCCGGCAATGGTTCAAAGATATGGGGTGGAAATAAACCTCTCAAGGGGTACCAGATATCTATCTTTTAATTGAATAACGACTTTTTTGCGCGAAGCGCGGCACGAGCGCAGCGAGGGCACCCGGCGGTAGCCGGGCCCGTGCGATAGCACGGTAGGGCAAAATGAAGTCTCAACATGGTGTTCCGGCGTGCGTAGCGCGTCGGGAAGGGTCGGGAAGTGTCGAATTCGGTTAAGTACGAGTGGCAGGTCAATGTCGTCAAGACGTATCTTAATTTGACTATTGGGTGGACAAAATGCCGGTTAAGAACGGAAACGAACTTAACCGGATATACGCACCTTGGCCAACCCGCATGCAGCGAGCCACGAGCGAAGCGAGTCGACCCGGCGATAGCCGGGGTCCGCGCGGTAGCGCGGTAGGGCCATAGGCCATGCGCGCAGCGCCAATCCCAAGCGTAGCTTGTGCATTGGATATCGTTGGGGCCTGCGCGATAGTGCGGGACCTCAACACTTCGCGTGGTGTTAGATCCATGAGATAGATTGCGGTGTTGTCATCGTATCTGGATGTTATGTTCGCTTTGCAGGTTTCTATTGCAATTCGCGCGCCAAGCACAGAACAGAACACCCGGCCATGGTGGGGCCGCCAGTCTCGGAGGCGCAGCGCAAGTGCGAGCAGTGGAATCGCCACGCTGCATACGCCCTGCCGACATCGACTCCGATCGAGTAGGCCAAGGAGCTGAAGCGGAAAATCGACGCGGGGCAGAGGCGACGGCAGCGAACCAAGGCGTCGACCGTGACCGCCACTGCGCCTCCAGGCGAAGCGCGCGCGTCGAGCGGCCGCGCCCGTCACAGTAGAATCGCTGGGCCTGCAAATCCGAGGAGCGATTCTTTCAACCACCTCATGAACGTTATACATCCTGCAATGTTGATCAAGCTGCTGTGGTCTCTATGCATGAAGCGTCCTGCTATGCAGTACTGGACCCGAGTGCCGAAACGATGCGAAGGTTGAAGCGGCTAAGAAAGAGCTCTTCCCGGCGATGGCTCTAACAATAACAATAATCCACATCTAAGCGAGATTAGGACGATGCAGCACCCTTACCACACAATGGAAAATGAATTCGACGTTGTTTCCACTGGAGCCCTACAAAGAGTCCACCAGGTGCACCGTAGCACAGCGGAGGTTGCACCGCAACGAAGCAGAGGTCGCGTCCGTCGCACGCGTCCGTCACACATTCGCCATGTGAATGCGTGTTTGCAGTAAGAGGGGCGCGTTGGACGTGCATAGTACAAGAGCCCGTAAGGGTGGAAGACATCCACACTGTCCAAGCTACGACACAGACATACCGCTAGGTTGCACGCGGCCCCGACACCAAACTGAAATCAAAAAGCGCGCCAGGACCTGCGCAAACCTTCTCCGCGAATCAAACCACTACTCATGTTTCACAGAAAGACCGCTAGATGGCCCACCGGCCCTACATGTATGCCCCACCTCGACCACAAAGACCAACCACACTCTGCCCCAAGAAAACACGAGGTTTGGGGCAGGGTACGTTGAACTCAAATGCAGATGATCCCGTCCCCCGAGTCCAAACTACGTCACACGTAGTGCACGATCCCTCCGCTAGATTGCACGCTCCCCCAATGCAAAACCTCAACCAAAGAGCTCGACCAAAACCTGCCCCAAGAAAACACGAGGTTTACCCTAGTTTCTTTTTCAATTCGATATGGACAACAAATGATGGCCAAGACGACGACCGGCAAGGGCAAGGCAGCGCGGAACCAGCCGAAGTCGAGGT
>NW_008246087.1:0-9727 GCF_000281045.1 Saprolegnia diclina VS20 | reverse complement strand
TATTGTGGCTTGCATAGCGCGTGGCCATTTTCACCTCCAAAAAACCATCGATTAGCAGCGATAATCGATGGTTTTATTAGATAATCGAGGCATAGCGCGACACGCGTAAATTATAAATTCTGGTGGGACAGTCTCCAAAAAAGAATATAACTATTACAAAATATACTCTATGTATTTGTATGCTATATTTATGGTTTTACTAAAGATGTCTGGCAGGCCACCCGCTTTTGTCATTTGACACCTTAGCCCACGCCTCAAGCGAGCGCTAACCTGAGCGCTAATCAATGGATAGCGGAGGATAATCCGAAGGTTTGCATTTCTGAAATGGCAAACCTTCGGATTATCCTCCGCTATTCAATGATTAGCGCTCAGGTTAGCGCTCCTGCTTGAGGCGTGGCTGCGGACCGCTAGGAGGAGCGCTGGCCATTGAATAGCAACGGATAACCGCTATCCAGTGGTTTGCGCTCCTGCTCGAGGGATATCCGTGGACTAACAGCAAGGCGCAAACGCTACGCGTAATGTAGCTCGGGGGCAAGACGGAGCTCCTGGTCACGGCACTTCTTCTCCACAGCGCTCACTGCCACTACTCCACGTCTCTTCCTGGTGCTAAGATCCAAGCCGCTTTAGTGCTTAGCGCGGCACGGTGCGCATTATTAGTCAAGACAGTTGCGGTCATGGCTAGTTTCCGTTGGGTTTGCACGTGGGCGCTCGCGTTTAAGCCACGAAAACACGATGTTATTGCATTATCTGGCACTACGCTACATGGCAGCGGTATGAGCCTTCTCCACTGCGGTGTATGGGTAGGCGACGGAGCCGTGGCGCACGCGGCGCTTGAGCTCCTTCTGCGCAGGCGCCATCATCGGCGCGTTTCCGACGCTCACGCCGGACGAACGTGTCCCCGAGCCAAACGTCTTCGTATCTCTTGCGGTTCTTGACCACCTAGCTACTAGCAGCGATCCACCTGTACCTAGAGGATGGTGTCGATGCGGCACACGATGAGCGCATTGCCGGCGTGCATGCTCGCGCTCATCCCACTGCCATCGCTCGTCGATCGTCTGACGCCGGCCGCCCAGCGCTGCGCCAGGCAATGGTCGCTCGAGGCCTTCGACAGCCTTGCGCACGTGTTGCTGCTATCGGTACTGTTGCACGAAGGTGGTCTCGACGAAGCGCCGGGTGTGCGCAGCCGGGTGCTGTACGCCATAGTCGGGTACGGGAGGCGTGCCGCAGAGGGGCCGTGGGCGCCACGGACCAGTCTGCACCTGCAAGGGATCGACCGTCAGCGCGCGCGCGGCGCGGCGGCCTACATCGTGTCGACATGGTTGATGCGCGCCCCTCGAGTCCGAGGACGCACGCCGGCGCACGTTCGAAATGGTTGGCCATGCCGGCTGTTGACCTATTGCCAAACGTCTCGCTACTAAATCGCTACTAAACGATGGTTAGCGAGCTAACCAACGGGTAGCTCAGCCAATCACATGGCCGCATTTCGGTCCCTCTTTTTGGCAAAGCCAGCTTATCACATTTCATAATATATCAAACTTCGACAGGTTTTGCGAGAAAAAAAATATTGGCGGAGCAGCCTCGATTATCACCGACACGCGCTATGCAAAGCACAATATTCGCACGGAACCTGTGGACGCAAGCAGTACACGGCAGACGACAGCTTGGCCTAGTCATCGCTTTATTTGATCTGAAAGCCTGGTAGTGCGTTTGAGATTGAGTTTGAGATGGCGGCTGCATTTCTTGACAGTAGCCGCCGTCGGATACACCCGACGGCGCTGCCTCTCACGGTGGCATTTCCCAGTAAGATCTGCATTCGACAGAATCCCCATGCATTCGACAGAATCCCCATGCTTCCGCACGAGCTTCTCGAACTCATTGCCACCCTTGTGCCGTGCCCAAAGACGTTTTTGGTGCTACTCCACGCACTTCCGTCGCGCCACCTCTCGGCTCCGCTCCAGAGTCTGCTCGCACTGTCCCGGACGCCGCATCACGCCTATATTAGCATTGCATGGCCTCGCCTCGTGCTCAAGCAAAGCCGCCTCCCACTCGAAGCGACGCAGCTCCTCGAGCGCACGTTCTGTTTGTGACCCGAGGTGGTCTGGCGCTGCGGGCTCTGCCATCGGTACAGCCTCGACATGCTGCTGCACCATTTTGCGCCGTACATGCGGCGTCTCACGCTGTGTCCTCACGGCAATGTGTGCGACGATATGCGCTATCTGCAAGACGCGCTGACTGCCTGCTGTCGCCTCGAGGAGCTCGTGCTTGACGTCCGACACGACCCGCGCAGCGTGTGGACGCCACTTGTGGTTCTCGCTTGCCGCATGCCGGGCCTCGCATCGCTCACGCTCAAGCTGCCAAAGCACGCACCATATGCAGCCACGTCGATCTGCGACGCGCTAGTTGCGCTGCTGCACACCCAGCAGTGTACGGCGCTGCACTTGACCAACGTTCGCTTTCAGCACGTGGCCGATCGCGTCGCCGTGCACCGAGCTCTGCTTGCGTGTACCTCGCTACGTGATTTGCACCTGGACAGCACCAACTTGTCGCTTTTGTTTGTGCCGCATTCGGTGACGCGCCTCTCTCTATGGGCCCGCGACGACGCGGCGCGCATCGAGATGGCCGAAGCGATGCAAGCGCTTGCTCGTCTGGAGCAGCTGCAAAAGCTCACACTTTGTCCGCAGTTGACACAGCCGCTCTGGGTGCTCGAGGCTTTTTTGCGGCGGCAGCTTCCGCACCTCGAACGACTGAGCGTCCGTGGCGCGTCTTTTGCTAGTCCAGTCGAGTGTCGCTACGGGTAATTGCGTAATGGAATGAGTCGTCACGTTTAGTCGACTTGTAGTACGTTGAATCGAATACAAGGAGCACGTTCACGTGCACTTCACCGGTAGGCTTGTCGAGGAGGTCAAGCTGGTCATGGGTCAATAATATTGACCCATGAGGGGGTCAAGCCGGTTTGGTGAGAGATCGTTGGGTTTATCCGGACGACGTGGTAGCATCGGTTCATTATCCGGATGCTGGACGGTCGGAGCCATTTCACAATGCTTGCGCCGTGGTTTTGCGAGGAGGGCTGGGCGCCGTCGCCGGTCCCGTACCTCGAAGGTACGCTCGTCTTTGTCGCGGCCGTCTACGCTTTTGAGACGTACTTGGACTACCGGTACGTCCAGTCATCAACAGCTACGACCCTGCTACAGCACCTCGACCTATAGGCAGCATGCCAAGCTGCACGAAACGTCGTTGCCGCCAGCGCTGGCGTCGGCCATTGCGCACATTGATGACGTGTCCAATGAAAAAGAGCCATCGCTGCTGGTGCAAACGCAGGCCAAGTTTGAAAAGAGTCGTCTCTACAGCCTCGATAAGAGCCGCTTTGGCTTTGTCACTGGCGCGATCCATGAACTCGAGGGCGTGCTCTTGCTTCTTGGCGGCTACTTGCCGTTCATGTGGGTGCTCAGCGGTCGTCTTGTCGGTTTCTATGGCGAAATTCCGCAGTCGCTTCTCTTCGCCGTGCTCACGTCATGTAAAGACGTCATCTTCAACCTCCCCTTCGAGCTCTACTCTGTGTTTGTGCTTGAAGAGCGCCATGGCTTCAACAAGCAGACGCTGCGCCTCTTCTGCACCGACAAGCTCCAAGGCCTCGCACTGAGCGCGCTCTTGGGACTCCCACTCTTGGCGGCGCTGCTCGCGCTCATCCAATGGGGCGGCGACGGATTTGTGTTTTACGTCTGGCTGCTCACGTTTAGCTTTACGCTCCTCCTACTCACGATCTACCCCGTGCTCATCATGCCGCTCTTCAATACGTTCACGCCGCTGCCCGATGGTCCGCTGCGCCACCGTATCGAGGCGCTCGCCGCGACACTGCACTTTCCTCTGACGCAGCTCTTTGTGTGTGATGGCTCAAAGCGGTCGAGCCACTCGAACGCGTACATGTACGGCTTCTTCCACAGCAAGCGCATCGTGCTCTTTGATACGCTCCTCACGCAAGCCAATGACAACGAGATCGTGGCGATCCTCGGCCACGAGCTCGGGCACTGGAAGCTCTGGCACACGCTTCAAGGGTTTGCGTTCCAGCAAGTGTATGTCATTGCTCTCTTTTACGTCTTTGGCCGGTGCGCAACGTTGCATTCTTGTGTGTTGGGACGCTAAGATCTACTAGGTGCATGCATGACGTGGCGCTCTTTCGCAGCTTTGGCTTTGGCGCGACGACACCGGCGCTGCCCGTCATGATTGGCCTGACGTTGTTTGCGCAGACGCTGTGGGCGCCGGTCGACAAGGTCCTCTCGTTCCTCCTCACGTACAATACGCGCCAAAACGAGTTTGCTGCCGACGCGTTTGCCGTGCAGCTTGGCCACGCGGACGCGCTGCAGTCGGGCTTGACCAAGATCTCGCTCGAAAACCTCGCCAACATGAACCCGGATCCAATGTACAGCGCGTACCACTACAGCCATCCGCCACTGCTTGAGCGGCTCTGTGCGATTGGCATCACCAAGCACAAGACGCTCTGAGTCGGGCTGCGACGACGCGACGAGGTCTAGTTGTACGGCGTCGGTTGCGTAGACAAAACCCTTCGGACTATAAATAAACGACGCGCAGTCGTTAAAAAACCAGCGTCACTCGTTGGTTTCGCGCCAGAAAGGCAGGTGGAAGCATCGACGAGCAAGATGCAGCCGGCGCCCGAAGAGACGCCGACAATCGTGTCGCCCGCCGACGTGGTCGTGCTCGACAAGAACATCGCGCAGATCGTCGAGGCCCACGACGAGAGCGGTGATGTCGACGTCCCGACGCCGGTGGTCGTGCCCCGGAGTAGCGACACGCTCTCGCTGCGCGCAAGATGGCGGCGCGTCGTATTCGGTGACCGCCCGGGCCACAAGTATGGGATGGTCTACCACTACGCAATCATGGCGTGCATCATTCTCGACGTCATGGTGCTCACGATCGAGACCATGGACGGACCCAACAAGGTCGGCGCCGACCCTGCGTACCCCGGGTTCCCGAAAGCGAGCTTCTTCGCCGCCATCGAGGTGCTCATCACGCTCATTTTGACGGTGGACCTTGCGCTCAAGTGCGTGCTCGCGCCGTCGCCCAAGGTAGACGCTGGCAGCGGATTGTATATTTGCATCGTGATGAACATCTAGCTTTTCTACTCGGGTCGGCTACTGCTCGATGTTCTTTCGCTCGTCTCGCTCTATTTGCTCGTGCTGTACACGGCCAGTAACCCGCTCGAGATTTCGGGAAGGCAAGACAAGACCATCGACGCGATCAAAACGATTCGGTACTTTCGTCTCTTTCGCATCATGCACATGATGAAGGTACTGCTCTCTTGCTCGTTGTGAAGGTTTTGGACAACTGAGTTTGCTTAGGGCTTGGACGGCATGGTCGTGCTCATTCGCACGGCGCGCGCGAGTATTCCGCCACTTCAAGTCACGGTAAGGTCCTTCGTTTCGTGTGAAATGGATCTGATGCCCGACATTTAGCTCTTTTTCCTCATTACCTTTGTCATGATGTTTGCGACGATGCTCTTTTACGCACAGCCGTGCTATAACGCGTCGACGTGCACGTTTACCGACATCTTTAACGCCGGCTACTTTGTCATGGTCACGTACGTCACGTATTGGATAGATGTGACACTATTCTCGTGCATCAACTAGTGTCGCGACCGTTGGGTATGGTGACCAGCTCCCCGACATTGAAAACATCCCGGCCGTCATCATTGCGTGCGTCATCATGATCTTTGGGACGCTGTATCTCGCGATGCCATTGGCTATCATTGGCATTCACTACGAGACTACGTGGATCGACTTTCAGGCGCAGCAGGTCGCAGACGGCGCGATGATCAAACCGGGGCAGCCGAGCGTCGAGGCCGAAGCCGCAACGTTTGAACGCATGGAGACGACGGAGCTGTCTTCGAATCACCACAGCCTCAACGCCAAGTTTCTCGAACTGTGCGACCTCGTCACGCACGTTTCGGAGCACGCAGTGGCCCTCACAACCTCCATCGTACGCCTCCTTGCACGCTTCTATGCGTACTGACAGCATGGCGTAGGAGCCGACAAAACTCGTCTCGGGGCCTGTCGACCGCGACCGCAATGCGAAATTGGTGCAGCTCATCAACGAAGCGACGCACGCGATCAAGCTCCAGCGAGCGCTCGCCAAAGAGGTCAAGCCTTTCGTGCCCAAAGACCTCGTGACGGCCCAAGCGGGCAAGAAGCCTGTGGCGCAGAACGCGCGCACCGCGTCCTTCTCGACATCGATCATGACGCGGGCCAAGCGCGCGATGAGCAACATGCAGTCCAAGGCCAAGGACGACGACGATGCCAATGCGAAGCGGACACTGCGGGAGCGTGCGTTTCAGCTCATGGAGCGGCCGCACTCGTCGATGCAGGCCAACTACGTCAACAAATTCTTCCTCGCGATGGTCATCGGGAGCGTGCTCATGTTCTACGCCGAGACAACGCCCGAGCTCCAAGCACATGGTATTGAGAGCGACCTTTGTCGCGAAGCGTTTGCGTCCTACTGCAAAAACAAAAAGGACGTCGGCTGCTTCGTGCGGTCGACGACAAACGAAACAACGACGCAAAAACTCAACTTTTACTGCGAAGCGGGCTCAACCGCCCCTGATTGCTTTGGTGCTGGCTTCAACTATGGCTCGAACGCGACGCTTGCGCAGTGCTACAACCTCTTTTCGGACCCTGGTCGTATTTGCGAAATTCGCCAATGCAAGCCCGACCACGTGCCCATGTACGACATGACGCGCCGGTGGGTCTACCTCGAGTACTACTTTGGCCTTGTGTTTACGATTGAGATGGCGCTGCGGTTTTACGCGGCGCGGAGCCGCGTAAAGCACCTCCACTCGATTGGGACCTACATTGACGTGGTCGCTGTGCTGCCGTTCTACGTGCAGGTCGGTATTTTGTGTATTTATGTGATTTTCGTGCTTTTCTAGACCACTTGGAACTAGGCGCTGCAAGGGATCGTGCAAGCACGCGTGCCGACGTACGCGATTGTGCCGACCTTTCCACAATTTCTTACCGTCCTTCCCATCGTCAAACCCATTCGCATCTTCAAGCTTGCGCGGGTACATACAACAAGGCGTGTCTCTGTGTCGGATGCTAATCTCGCCTTGTCGCTTGTAGCACTTCAAATCGACGACCGTTCTCTCGCGCACGACCCGAGAAACATGGAAGCGTCTCCTCATCCCGGTACGATACCTGCAGGTAGCGGGGATTGAAGTGGCGTTTTTGTGGCTAGCTCTTCTTTCTCTTCCTTGGGTGCGTCTCGGCGGGGGCCATTTTTTACGAAATCGAGCGCGGCACCACGTGCTACGTGGACATTCCGTGCTTTTGGTGGAACCGCGATTTATGGACAAAAGAGCTTGACGCGAACCTGCCCCCCAAGAAAATGGTCCAAATCCAAGTCACCAAGTATACGATTATTACCGATATGCTGCGCTCGAGCTGGCTGTCGATTGCGACGTACGTTATTGGACAACTTGTCCAATGTCATAGACGGTATGACTAGGTTTACGAGCGTCGGGTACGGTGACATGAAGCCGCGGACGCCGCTCGGCCGCCTCTTTGACATTGCCGCGATGGTCTTTGGGAGTTTCTACACGGCGATGCCGCTCTCGCTTGTCGGGACGCAGTTTTACCTCGCGTACCGTGACTTTCTCGAGAGCCAGAAAAAACAGGTACCGCTATTTCGTATTGCATTTTTGCCGATTTTGTATTGCATTTGAAACGTCGATATTTACCCATTTTTCTAGCGGCAAAATGGGTCCCTCTCGGTCGTGCGTCCGCGCACCGAGCCATCGCTGAGCTTCAAGCGCCGGAAGCGACGACCGCCAAGCGTGATTAGCCAGGACGATGTCCCGGTGTTGAGTCAGTTTATGTCGATGAGTCGCCTCCTCAACGAAATTCTCCAAATGGCATGTCGCCTCAATGCGGCCCAGAAGAAACCCGCGTCGCTCGGTGCGAGCGAACTTCCAGTGCCGCCGCTGCTCGTGTCGATGCTCAAGAGCGTCAAGACGGCGCGCCAAGCTGGCCGTCGTGCGCGGCGAAGTTTGTCGAGCAACGACGCAGAGCCACGCGTTTCGGTCGGCGTGTCACTGGACGTCAAAGTGCTCCACGTCGAGGGTATGTGCAAGAACATGGTCATGTCCACGTCGTTGTGTCAGGTATGTTCATACAAACTTGACTACCTTTGCGTCTGTATATTGCGATATATTGATATTGTCTTGCAGACCATCATGCTACAATTCTCGATCATTGTGCACAAGATTGTCGTGCCCGACAAGACGCTCCAGGCCGCCGACTCGCCCCAGCGCGCGCTCTCGAGCTTTCAAAGTCGGTCCGAGACGTCGCGGCGCGGGTCCGACTCGTTTGGCGAATCGGACAGCACGTATTGAGTTCCTATCTATCTCCCCGACGTAACAAATATACATTCGTGTCTTGCATGCACCACCAAGGTGTCGCGTTGAGTGGATTAGAGCCGCCTGACCTACGTCACCGGTAGTGCCAACGTGATCGCCATCAATTATCGACTGAGGTAGGACAATAACAAGTCTCCGTCACCATATGTAGTGTAATAATTGGTGACGCAGACGCGTACAGATAACGACAACCAAACTGGGCCACAGTGGTACCATGAATAAAAATGAGCCCGCAGAGGCATCCAAGTCAAATGCAAATAAGTACGCATTTCTACCAATCACAGCGCGTCTTTGGTGAATCATGGGAAAAACTATCGCAGTCATCTGATTGGCCAAAATGATCAATAATCAGCACATTTGATTGGTTTCCCGCCTTTTTAAATTGGAGGCTGTCAGTTGCTGACTGCCATGCGCATGCGGTGCATTCACGTTGCTTGTACCGAGGACGACGGTCTTCTGCATGATGTGTGGCGGACTTGCGCACGTAGCGCGCACAATGCCGCACTTCGAATCGTCGCAGCGGACGCGCTGGCCCCCGCCGCGGCGTGTCCAAACGCACAACGCACTGCGGCCTGCAACCCCAGAGCACCCCAGAGTCGGTTTGCATCCATTCTGCAGCCGTATGCTGGCGTCCCTTCTCTTGAGTACCACACCAGGTACCACACTTCTAGTATAGTAAAACATAGCTGAATTGGGAAAGTTCCACCTACGTAACACAGAAACGCTATCCTATTCCCTCCTGTTATCCAACTATTGTTGAAGGAAGCCCATCTTGGCAACCCGCGTCCAGGATATCGACTCTAGGGTACTTCGTGCTTGATAGTCAAATTCTGGCTCGGACTTGTCTAGCCGACCCCATCAAGTACTGCAGCATGCGTGCCTTTGCCAAGGCGCAGAACTTCCCGAAGGAGACATTTCGCAGATGCGTCGAGCGCAACGAGGAGCACTTCAACGTGGACCACCCAGGCAAACGGATGTTTGTCCCAAGCTCTTCCCTAGAATTGGGGCAAACGGATGGGACAAACCATTGATAGGTTCAATTAGACAGCTTTTTGACCAATCAGAGGCTCGGGTTCTTAGTGGTCCCAAAAACCATGTGGTATTTAAATTCTTTTCTTAAACGGGCAGGAGCGGCCCCCCGATACAATTCTCCATATACTTCGATGTACCACTGTGGCCCAGTTTCGTTGTCGTTATCTGTATGAATACATCCTCTGTGGCACGGGGTTCGTGGCGTAGCCTCCGTGTATGACACCGTCTTGATGACAATGACGTCGATGGAAGACAGAAGAGAGATGATCGTAC
>NW_008246086.1:747930-748253 GCF_000281045.1 Saprolegnia diclina VS20 | reverse complement strand
TGGCAACTATGCATCAAGCATGTGGCGCTGACGATGGCGCCAATCTCACCGCGGGCACCCGTCCCACGTCCCAAGCGACACGACTAAGTCTCGGGTCACTCGTGAAATTGCACTTATGGGCACGCTCGATACCTTGCGTCTGCTAACCGCACTACACGGACCCGATCAAGTTTTCCGCGACCTCGTCCAGCGGTGGCCGTCCAGAAGCACCTTGACGCCGCACTGGGCCATCGTCGCACATCCGATGGTGACATGCCGCCAACTCCTAGAGGCACTGCATTCGACGATGTCGCCAACCACAATCTTCGCGCTGCACGCAGATC
>NW_008246086.1:744841-745479 GCF_000281045.1 Saprolegnia diclina VS20 | reverse complement strand
ACGCGCGCCACCTGATAATTGCTCGTCGCGGCAGGGCAAGCGTGCGGACAGTGTAGGACTCGACAATAATGATCACGCCGACAACCAAGCGCCTTTCCTCGAGGCGTACCGAACTGGAAACTACGATTGAGAAACTAAGCTTGGGGCCACGTTGCCGCGCAGATGCGGCCTATGTCGCCGTGACAAAGCAAGGTACTTGCGGGAGCATTTGGCTGATACTCCAAATCGCCTTGTAGGATGTGGCATATGCCACAAGCAAGTTGTCCAGTTGGCGCAAGTGTCGGTGGCGCGCTGATCTTTTTTGGTTGTTGTTTGGACGCGATCAGATTCGATTGACCGAGGTGAGGACCAAGTGATGTGGACAGTGACGGTGCGGCAATTAGAGATTACCCATGTGATCTACCGCCCAGTTCATAGTGTACACTACCGTGGCACTTCAAATGCATTGCTGCTCCACTGAACTAGGTACTTCGACCTTGCTACAATTGTACGCAAAGCCATTGGGTGGACAGGCATACTATTGGTGTGAAAGGAAGTCTTGGACCATACTAGTACGAGTTACACTCCATAGAACTCACATAAAGCGAGTGCGAAGGGCACAAATACTGCGTTCCGAGCCCTAGAAACGAGTGGCGTGC
>NW_008246086.1:730552-731071 GCF_000281045.1 Saprolegnia diclina VS20 | reverse complement strand
ACGAAAGACCCACACGACTTCGTGGGCAGACATACCGAGCTCAGCACACCTGCGCTGGATGTACTGAGCACTAGATAAAAACGCGCTGCAGCCTTGGCTGTCATCTTTCGGTCAAGATACGAGCAGCGGTCAGTATACATACACGTTTGGCGCGAATGGACAACCAACCTTACCCGAGCTCGACGCGGCCCATATAGAGTCGGATTCGTCGGCGGAGGTTGGCCTCCTCGGCAAACGTCTGCGCTAGATCCTTGAGTGCTGCGTCGAGGTACACAACGGACAGCGCCAGTCAGAAGGAATCGACTTGCCGTCATTGTGCAACCGGAGCGTCGTGGTCATAAGTATCGTTCAAACCAGACGCAATCCATGTGGACGATGTGCCACTCGAGCGACTACACGGCGCCGATCGCACTTCGTCAAGGACAGAAGCCGCTTTGGCACGTGCCAATCCGCGTGAGTCCCAACTCTTAAACTGCCTTGCACACTCTGGGTATAAAAAACAGCACCCACAGCGGTCGG
>NW_008246086.1:711815-712954 GCF_000281045.1 Saprolegnia diclina VS20 | reverse complement strand
ATCTTTGTCGACTTGACGGCACGGTTAATTGAAGTCTTGACACGCAGCGTTAGTTCGTATGAGAACTGTAAACCCAACTTCATATCCTGACGTCATTCGATTGACAGTATGACTATAGACATCATTTAAACAGCCTGCGTCATCTACATACACCGGTACCAGCACTAACGTTATTAATAGCACCAAGCTTGCGGCACCAGAATGTACGCTTCTCCATAAAGCCTCAAATTCCAGTGAATGTCACTGTCAACAATACAACCCGAACTTCAACCAAAGAACGACAATATTTCGCCGGCATCACCTGACCATCATTTCGCCGACGAGAACGGGCGGCTGACTCACGATCGCAGAATTCTGCATCTAGCCTCTCAACTCGTAGATTCCGCACTTGGGACACGTCACCAGTGCAAAGACTTCTGTGACGTGCGCCGGTCATTTTACAGTTGCGTGTCGAACCATGGACGCGATTCGACATTTCGAAACATGATATGGCTTGCTATTGCATGCGGGGTGTGACGACGAGGTGAGGTGGGGATCGACTGTGCCATCACACGAGCCCGTGCGCCTTTATATGAATCTGACGTGTCCGCGTGCAGCGTATGTCAGTGCGTGCTGTCACGACTACTAGACATTGCACCACGTCATTTGCTCAAAATGAAATGGCCAATCGAGGGCGAATCGAAAATCGGGGAAGAAAATGCTGGTTACTAAACGACCAATCTATTACGCGTCCCAGTACACATTCTTGTGTCGTCGAATGCGCACGCTTTTCCTGAATGTGGCCAAGAAACGAAGCCCGAATTTTGCTCAAGAATCGTCCAATCAGGACTAGTGTCCACAGGCCCAGTTCGCCAGCTCGACCAGCTCATCACACCCGAAGAACTTCACGCCGCCATAAAGACGCTCCACAACAAAACCGTGCCTGCGGCACCGACAACATGCCGGCCGAAATCCTCAAGGCCGTTGTCGACCTCGTCGCCATGCCGCTCGCCCAACTGCTCGACGAAGGTCTAACTACAGGACGGCCTATCCAGCTCGGCGAATGGACGCTGATCTGCCTGCCCAAGCCCAACAAGCCGCAAGGCGTGTGCTCGAGCCTCCGCCCGATCGTGCTGCTCAACTGCATCCGCAAGGCCGTC
>NW_008246086.1:708544-709203 GCF_000281045.1 Saprolegnia diclina VS20 | reverse complement strand
ACTGGGGCAGTTTATTTCCCGTGCGACGTGTTGTAGCATTGCAAGAACCGCGTTGAATTCTGGTCGCTACGATTGCGTGCAAAGCTTGGGACCTACATACATCTATTGTTGTTCGTCGCGATCACAACGATATCGAGCAACACCAGTTGCTGCGACCATCGAAATTCACTGGCAATCCAACCATGCCACCCAGATCGGCACCCACAAAACCGTACAAATACGGAAAATACGCATTTACAACTTTGATTTGTCCTATTTCTCGGAAATACGGAGATACAACGGTATTTTTCGAGTAAGCTGACCGGCCGCCTGCTGGCAAAAGATGAAGTTGTCTGTTTCGTCACAGGGTCCCAATTTACGTCCACACACAAAACAATGGGGGATCGAATGTGATCTCACAACTAAAAACACCGCGTCTCCCGCAAGTTCTCTGGAATGTCGACCGCTGCGACCTCCAGCTCCACACCGTCGCCTGATGGTCACTGGGCCACGCAACGTGATGTCGACTCGACATTTGCCAACTTTTCGTTCGACGTCGACGGCGTGCGTGTCGATGACTTTGACGCAAAAACCATGGTAACGAGCGCACTTGTTTGGCTTCGGTCTGTCTTCGCCAACGACAATGCCGGTATGTCGTCGGTCAAGCCGCTTTGAGATGC
>NW_008246086.1:700393-708112 GCF_000281045.1 Saprolegnia diclina VS20 | reverse complement strand
GTGACTGAACAGTTGCGATAAGGCAAATCCGTCGTGGAAGCGAGGTATGTGAGTGAAGCAAGCAGAAACGAGGTATTCTGAAATCTGAATCTGAGGTGAGTGGGCACATGGCCGCGCAAGAGCAAGGCAGCTAAAAGTGACAACTTCAACCTCTGAAGATGTCTATCGTTGACGCGACAGAATCTGCGACTGCTTTGCACGTGGATCGGAACTTCACACCTGTGGCACTTGCAGTTCGAGAAAACGTGCGTGTCTCTTGCTCGCACGATCCGCTTTCAAGCAAAAGTAATCTCATTCTACAACATGCCTGCTTCCCCAACCACTACGACAATAGCAACAGCGCCACTCCGGGCGTCAGAGCCAATCAAGTATAGCTACGGAGACGACGATGCGATTCTTCTCGACATTGACACATACTTTAAAGAATCCAAATTCGACCTGCCATTGGATGTCGGGGCGGCCTCGCTTCTCCTTGTGGGTCTCGAGTACGTCACAAGCCTCTGTACTGGCACACTCTCAGCCTCGTCGTAACGACATCACGTACACAGCTATCTAATGAACACTCGATAATGCCATGGGTCAATAATATTACTGACCCATGATAATACACAACTCCGTTCTCGTCTTTGCACGACTGTGATGTCAGTCGTCGCCGAGCTCTCGGCGTTTCTGCTATCAGCATTCTAGTACATTGTTCGACGCGAACAAAAAGGAACAAGGTCTGTCTGTGTTGGGAAGGACAGTTTGACTTGCGTAGATTATCCGGTGTTTGTGTAGTGGTGCCGCATCGAAGAAATGCACCACCCGCAGGCAAAAGCAAGCAACCTGGGCAAAAAAGCGTTAATTGACGATTGGTTTCAGCACCAGTGTTAAGGTTGAGCGCTGCTTGTCGGCCAGGATAGTGCATATTAACTCTGGTGGTTGTAGCGAGAGTGCTTGTCTTTCTTTTTGACCTGCGGCTCCGTAATGGGATGACTCACGATGACGTCATGCCTCGTCCCGATGTACGACTCGACCAGAAACGCAGGTCAATCCACACGATGTTGGTGGTCGAGCGAAGACGCAGCACAATACCGGTACATACAGCGTCTATGATACAAAAACAAAGGCACCTAGCGATGCTTTCTTGGCCGCACGCCATCGGAAACGCTAGCAAGCCTGGAACAGCTTACTGTTATTTGACTCGCTCCAGATGGTAGTGTCGAATCATTCAAGACCATGACCACTACATCCGAGAGATCTAAATGCCACTGATAAGTCTTGCACATGCCCTAGCCTTCCACGAACAGCATACGCGATATAGATTGGAGGCATGGCTGCCACCCGAAGACAAAATACGCGACGTGTCGAGCATAATTTCATATACATGCTACAGATATATAGGCGCAAAATGACAAGGAGTGTTAGATCCACACGCCGCTGGCTTCGGTTTCATCGTCTTCAGCGTGTGAGGCAAGCGTTGGCGAAGTCTTGAGCTCGAGGTCTTCATCGAGCGAGAGGTAGGCCAGCGGCAACTGCTCGGCGTTGTCGTCGGTGAGGTGCATTTGATCTTCGTGGGGCAAGTCCAGGTCGTAGATGTGGCTAAGAACGAGATGAACAATTGAACTGCAGTGAGTTAGACACCTCGTCATCTTGGACTTGGAGTAAAGGCTCCGTCGTTTCTCGATGAGTTTGTACGCGGTTTTTAGCGCACCCTCCAGCTACACGTCGTGTTGAAAGTGTGTCACAACAATGCGTAATATTGCCGTACCGTGAGGAGCCAATTGGTCTTCTCTTCCATGCTATCGCAACATAAATAAACGGTCCGGCTCTTGTTGAGCGTGACCGAGAGGGCATATTTGCGCCCTAATGACATTTCTCGTGAGCTTTCGCGCGAGGGCCACTGGGGAGGCTACCGTCGTATAATGACACGTTTCGAACCTACGCAGATGCAAGATGAGCCAAACAATCTTGGAAAGGACAACGCACCATGCCGCTGACGTAGAGCTGCTCGAGGGTCTCGTCTTGGTAGCAGTTGAGTGTGTCCTGCTCGACCTTGCAGTAGTAGCGACTCCAGGTGTCCGGGTGCGCCGTGTCGGCCTCAGGGATGGCATCAACTGTTTGATTCGACTAGATTTCGGTCAGTGCCATGGCCACATAAGAAACACCTTGCTCACCGACTGCTCGTAATGCACATGAAGGTAGCCCATCTTGATCGGGTTGGGGTGGTAAGTAATGTCGTCTTCGTAATCGAGCTCGCCAGACTCGGGCCCGCCCGTTGAATCCTAAATCCACAACGCGGTCAGGGGTCTGCCAATGGACTTTGTACACGAATCGCACCGTTGGTGAGATCAAGGCAGTGAGCTCGAGCGACACTGGGTCCGGGTTCACAGCACGCGTGAGCACCGCAAACCACGCGTTGTAAGCCACGTTCGTGTCGCAAATCAGTTTCTCTTCCTTTCCTGACGCGCAGTGCAGCGAGAGGCCATTGGACTCGCCCGGCAGCGGATGTACCGAGAGCACCTAGAAACAACCGTCACGATGCAGGATTTTAGAGTCTTCCATGACGTACTTCGAGCGTACCCCGCGGCTGCCTGAGATCCTCGCTGTCGTAGTACGACATGACGCGCGTGTTGGCCGTCAAGACGAAGAATCTACACAACTTGCATGAGCGTACAGAGACGGCACGAGACGACGAGTCCCACCGGCGGCTCCACGTCTTGAAGTGCAGCTTCTGCTTCTTCATCCAGCCGCTCAGGACGATCTACAGCCAGATTGGGGTCGCGACCACAGGCCAGTAGCTCTACCCGCTGGTTGGTATCGGGGTTTGTTGAGGTCTTGCGAAGCAGTGGCATGGTCGAGGGATGGAGGTCCGTCGGAGGTCGGCGCGGTGCCTGCGTGCTCGAGCTTGTCGGCTGGGAGTCAAAAATGAGAGTCCAGACCGTGGGCTATACACTGTAACAACCCTCTCTATCCGGATGTATCACCCGCGGTTCCTTTAATGCGGCCCTTTTTACTCGGCATTTGTATGGAGGGCGGCGACGCATCCGCATAAAGCTGCAGATGGCCAGTCGGTGCCTTCCGCGCAAGCATTTTTTTTTCCTTCAAATTTTAAATTGACAATGAGTATCCGTCATAAAATATTTGACAAAAAATGCAGTCGGCAAGTACCCATGTGGCCGGCCAGCCGCTTCAGCCTTGATATTAAATTTCATACAAACACCCAGTTTGGCTTCAGCGTTTGGAATAAAATACTTCAATATGCGGATGTAATCATCGTGGCTCCAGGCGAAAGTCCAAAAGCCTCCACCAAGTCGGATAGAACGTGGCAGCATTTTAGTTGGGCTTTAGCGCATCACTCGATTTCGAACTCGAGATTACACCCTAGCTCGCATTGCCAAAACCATTTGGAGCTCTTTTTACAACCGATTGATAAGCCGTCGAGACATGCTGCAGACGACGCATGACCGTGGCGCATTCTGTGGCGCATAGTAAGGTGCCAGCCAGCGTAATTCGCATCGTTGAATCCGATGCTTGTCGCCAGCTCGGTACTTGAGCTTTGCAGCAGATGGAGAGGGTACGACCGTCGGGTTCGTTTCTATGTTTCAAGATTTTGAACTCGTGTTGTACAGTGTACGAGCACTTTGAGTTGGCAGTCAGCGACCAGGCAGGCACGAGGCGGTGGGCATGTAGCTGGTGGTAGCTGTATTGTGCGCAGCCGAGAGAAGACTGAGGCCCCTAAGCAAGCCAAGCGCCCCGGATAGAAAGTTGCTGCGATCGATGAGTAGGCATGCATGTGACGACGCAGATCGAACGTGATTGGCAATGGTCATTTGCAATGGCATCGCCATCACCACGTTGCCGTTACCACCAGTATGAGATTTCGCCACTTTCGACCGCACGTACAGTACGACCCGACCCAGTGTGCCTCCCAGCCAAAGCACCATTGGATGATGAGGCCAGTGCACCCTGCATACGTGCGTCCACGCAATTCTCGCTTCAGAATGTGTGTGTGTGGGGTCGATTTCAGCGGGCATGTCCTGCAGCAGATCCGATAGTGATCATAGATAGACCCAAGGAGCGACCACGACCAATTACATGTACGCGACCGGCACTGGCATTCAATTGCATGTCCGAACCTTGGCTCGTTGTGGCGGGGTGTCATCGCTATTAAAAGGTACGTTGCTCAACAGCATCGCGACATCCCCAGGTGCCACGTCCTCGCGCGATCCCGCAACATGGCAGCTAACGCTCTGCGCTTGACGCAATGGTTTGCCACGAGCGTAATATTAAGGCCATAATTTTATGACCTTGGTGTTATGCAATAGGATGCTCCCTAGGTACTTTTATTGCATGCCAATGAGTCTTGATCTTGGCCCTGATCTTGGCCACCGCAGCTGGCCACCTGGCACCACATTCTGAGAGGATCTTGCATATCCGGAACCCGGCTTCTATCCGTATACCCTCATTCGACTAGGAGCACCCAAATACACTACGAAAATGTACTGCATGATCCCATGTCAAGCATCTATTGCGACGTCTTCAATTTATAAAGCGTTTTTGTACTACTAGAAATGTTGCAGTCGACAATAAAGACAATTGAATGCATTTACCATCGTCGCCTCGGTCCGACATCCATTTGCGTTGCGTGTTTATAGTTTACCGAAAGCGGATATCCGGACAGTTGGAACGCTGTTGCGCCGCAAACGCCCAATTGGGTTTGGATATCATCGCACCAAGGACCATGACTTCTCGGTCGGCCATGCTCCATGTACTCGTCTTGCTCGTCGCCTTCATGGCCTCTGCCCACGCAGCGTCCAGCTTCATCTTCGATATGGATACGGCCGTGGAGGAGGTACGAACTGCACTGCTGCCGCAGCCGGTAACACGATGCCAGGAATGTTTCCTTGAGAACTTGGACGCGCGCTCGTCCCAGAACAAGCTGCTTTTCCGCTTCGAGATCCTCGAGCCAACGACTTATGGTACGTGTCCGCCGCCTAGATGGGCCACGCCCTTACGCCGCGTAGACGCCGTTGACGTAGCGATTCGGTCGCCGACGGGCCGTATCGTTGAGAGCTGGAACAAGACTACCCGCGCACACACATCGCAGGCGGTTCGTGAGAGGTACCAAGCTAGTTATCTCCAAGTAAGGTCGACTCAAGGCGCTTCTAGCGGCGTGTACCACTTTTGCTTCTCCAAGCTTCCGGCGTCGTCGCGCCGGATCACTGTCTCGTACGCCTTTGACTTTCTCTCGGTTGGCAGTCGCATCATGACGGTGCGTTTGTCCATACTTCAGCGACATCGAACGCCAACGACACGTTCATGTCCAGAGCTATCCAGCGTCGATCACGACGATTGAAAAATCCGACCCGACCAAGAGTACCTACTCCGACATGATCGCAGAGACCACAGCAGTTGTCTTATGCTACTTGATGTTCAATAAGCTGATGAGCTCTCTAGGGCAAGCCAACTAAAATGGCATTCGTCGAGTTCTCGCTCGCTGGGGTTTCCAAAGGCCTTGTGGGTGAAAAGACGCGGTACGGGTTTCGCTATCACCTGCCGATGCTCATGCGATGGGATATAGAATCATGCTGTCCTTTTCCGTCGAATACACGTCGCAACTTTCAATGGACATGACACTGTCGCATGTCAAGGGCGGGCTCAAGCACCCAATGAGCTGGGAGTCCATGGAACACCACGTCGAATCCTTCCAGGTACCCGCACGGATCTTGATCGGCTCACAAGACGTACGATGACAGGCGTCGATTCTGCAAGGCGCGCGGGCCGAAACCGGCGGCATCCTCTCCTTTGACGTCACGGATCTCGTGAGCGGTACGACGAAGCTTGCAGGCGCGACACAAGCCACCATCGTTGCCACTAGATACGCTGCGCACTGGTGGCCAAAGCCTCGCCTTCTCGGTACGCTCTTTGGCTCATTTCGTTACAAACCAAGGATATAGGTGCAATGCGATGAAGACGCCTCCGCGCGCCTCAGCGGAATGGTCGGATCACCGGTCGACCACTGGCCCATCATCACATACGAAGGTACTGGCTGTCTCATTGAAGTTTTCGGCTTGTTCAGTTGTGTGGTGATCGTAGAAATTGGGCTTCACGTCATGGTTGAGATCGCCGCTTTCAAGACGCGTGTGTGGGATCTTAAGGGTAGGCGTATGCGCCATCGCCCGTGGCTCACTGGGGTGGGAATAGGTCAACTGAGCTCAATCTTGCAAAATGAGCGGAGCTCGCGCAACGGTTTGAGCGCAAGGAGGAGACCATGTCTAAGCACTCTTTTGTAGTCGCCGAAAGCGCCAATTCGTCCGTTTTCTCAATGAACATCATCGTCAACGTGGTGCTCGTGGCGATGGGGGTCGCGCAGGTGTTTTACGTGCGCAAGCTCCTCGGTTCAGGCTACTGAGGTGTCGGGCCCGATGCGGCATCGTACTATAATGTATGTTGCCTCTGGTATGGGTTCTGGTTGTCGTTTTCGTCAAGGTTGCCAGCTTCCCAAGGATGCTGACCTCCGAGCCAACCTTTTCAGCCTGGAATTTTGGTGTCCAAACATACACTGTAGTCAATGATAGCAAGACGAGGGAGAAATGAAAGCCTGCACCCAAGGCGATGGAAACTCGCGTGGTCAGCGCTCCTGGAGCTTCTTCCTGGACGGCGGTTCGTTTCGGTAGAAGACAGTTAAAGAGCTGTTGCATCGGAGATTGTACCGGTACTCGAATCCGAAGAGCTCGTCCTTGCTTGTTGCTTGGGCTATGATAGCAGTAGCTATTAGTGCACGTCTCCTTCGTGCTGCAATGCTGACCACGGGCGACAACGGACTTGCCGCACTTCCGACATGTCAGATGGTGGTTCCATTGCGTTGGACTCCGGACGGCGAAGACCGAATTACAAGTCGTTCATGTGCAGCCTGATTGCCAAAAAACCCTAATTAGGCATCAAAACCCGTTTCCAAACCTACCGGAATGACGATCCGAAAATGGTTCAGAGCTGATAACGCATATATTTGACTCGACTAAATAATGTCGAAAAACAACTCCATACTATGTATTGCGTATGCATATTGCTTGCTAGTGTGTGCCTCTTAGATGGCTTGAGGTGCAATTATTTGGAGACGGAATCTTTGCGGAATGGGTGATCCATCTCATGCGCTCGTGGTGCGACGCCACAATTATATCTTGCCCAGCCTCGACTCATGCACGCCCAAACCGTGCTTTGGTCAGCGGGTCTTTTGCAGGTGGCGTTGCTGGCGGCGACCGAGGACTTGATGACGAGCGTCGCAGATACTGCGTCGACACCTGCGTCAGGTACCAAGTCCTTCGAGTACATCACGTGCTCATGGATAGTCGTTTGTGTCTCATGCAGGCTCGACTACTGCGCTGCTAGTGATCGCTACTTCCGTGCCTAGCTTGGCGACAGACGCTTCATCAATGTCGGTGCTACAGGGTGCGGAATTGCCTAGCGCAACCCCAACGTCTCTCGTTTGGACATCAGTGCCTGCGACGATCGGAAGCACAGTGCCTGGGCCAGCAAGCAGTGCATCACCGTCTACCGAGCCCACAACGGCGTCGCCATCAACATCGGCTCCAGCGCCATCGACTGAGAGCCCAGCAACACAAGCTACAACGCCGCAGATCGTGACACCGATGGCAACAAGTGCATTATCTACAACTGCATCCGTATTGGAGGCCCCTGCAGCAGGAACTGCAGACCCAAAGCAGTCAACGACGACGC
>NW_008246086.1:698870-699759 GCF_000281045.1 Saprolegnia diclina VS20 | reverse complement strand
GACGACAATGCCGACGAGTGAGACGCCAACCACCGTGCCAGGATCGTCGACGCCGACGCCATCAACCGTACCGGGACAGGCGACGAAAATGCCGACAAGTGAGACGCCGACCACCATGCCAGGCCCGATGACGCCGACCACCATGCCAGGTTCATCGACGCCAACGCCATCAACCGTGCCAGGCCAGTCGACGCCGTCGCCGACGAGTGAATCGCCGACCACCATGCCAGGATTGTCGACGCTGACATCATCCAACGTGCCAGGCCAGTCGACGCCGACGCCAACGAGTGAGTCGCCGACCACCGTGCCAGGCCCGATGACGCCGACGCCGACGATTGAGACGCCGACCACGGCGCCAGGATCGTCGACGCCATCGCCATCAACTGTGCCAGGCCAGTCGACGCCGTCGCCGACGAGTGAGACGCCGACCACCGTGCCAGGATCGTCGACGCCGACTACATCCAACGTGCCAGGCCAGTTGACGACGAAGCCGACGAATGCGACGCCAACCACCGTGTCAGGTTCGTCGATGCCAACGCCATCAACCGTGCCAGGCCAGTCGACGCCGTCGCCGACGAGTGAGACGCCGACCACCGTGCCAAGCCAGTCGACGCCGTCGCCGACGAGTGAGACGCCGACCACCATGCCAGGAGTGTCGACGCCGACACCATCCAACGTGCCAGGCCAGTCGACGCCGACGCCAAAGAGTGAGTCGCCGACCACCGTGCCAGGCCCGATGACGCCGACGCCGACGAGTGAGACGCCGACCACGGCGCCAGGATCGTCGACGCCATCGCCATCAACCGTACCGGGCCAGTCGACGACAAAGCCGACGAGTGAGACACCGACCACCGTGCCAGGATCGTCGACGCCGACGCCGACGAGTGAG
>NW_008246086.1:685951-697921 GCF_000281045.1 Saprolegnia diclina VS20 | reverse complement strand
CAGGTTCATCGACGCCAACGCCATCAACCGTGCCAGGCCAGTCGACGCCGTCGCCGACGAGTGAATCGCCGACCACCATGCCAGGCCCGATGACGCCGACGCCGACGAGTGAGACGCCGACCACCGTGCCAGGATCGTCGACTCTGACCACCGTGCCAGGCCCGATAACGCCGACACCGACGAGTGAATTGCCGACTCGTTGGCCAACGACTGTACCCGACCCGTCGACAATGGTACCATCGTCGACACCAGATACGTCTCAACCTCAACCGACGTCAGTTGGACCATCAAATTTGCCGACGACCGGTCCGATCACAACTGCACCGTCGACGAATGTTGTTCCATGTGTGTCACCGCTGCCCGCACCGACAGCTTCGTCATCACCAACATCGAGCGCGGCGAGCCCAGTCCCCACCGAGATTCCGCTGGTGGCCCCAAGTCCACCGCCAGCAACGATGTCCCCAATTCTCGATATACTGCTGACGGCGACGACGCTCGCTCCGTCGACGACCACGCCGTTGTCCGATACGGTGGATGAACTCTTGCTGCAAACAAGTCCTCCGTCATCTGTACCTCCCGTTGTTACTGCTGCGCCGGCAGTCGTCGACCAGCTGTCCCAACTGAGTGATCTTGGCACAACGGTGCCACCAGCGACGGCCGTCAACAGCACGGTGCCGCGCAATGATCACAGCAATGAGTTCAGTCGCTCAAGAATGGCCAAGGTGGACGCGCAGGCACTGGCAGCGCTCACGGCGGAGACATCAATCGGCAACAATGACATGCCGTGGCTGCGCCCACTAATCTCGGCGGTTCTTGGCACGACTGTGCTATTGCTCGGGTTTTTCCACTTTCAAGCGATCCACCCCGAGTCCGTGGCGCCCGATGCGTACGCTGAGGCGCTATGGCAGCCGAACTCGTGGGAGCTTCCGCTTTTTCTGAGCGCACTCCAGCACGCGGCAGTCCTCGCGCTCACCAAGAACAACAACCGCCCGCAACTCGTCTACATCCGGTTTCTCGACAACTTCAGCTGGAGTATTTTCCTCGTACCGTCACTCTCAGCCACGCCCGCGTCGTCAACAGCGACAACCGTGTCCACAGCAGTCTTGAGTCGCCGCCTCACGTCGTATGACCCCTCTGGCTTTGTGCAGTTTGCGCTGCGGTCCGGCGTTCGCGAGCAAGACTGGTTTGTGCGCTTCATGGCCACAGTACTCTGCGTGATTGCACTGCTGCTGCTGGTCGTCGTTGCAACGGGGGCGTGGGCGTACGTGGCATCGCGCGCTGCCGTTGGATACGACTCCGAGAGCGCGAGCGCCCACTCGCGCTATGTGCAGCTGCGGACGCTCTCGCACCAGTGCCTCGGGCTTCTGGTTGTAATCGGGTTCTTGGCCGTGATGCCGCTCGTCTACATCGCTGTCGTCGAGATCCTTCAGGACGGTTCAACATCGCTGTTGTCGTCAACGAACAGCCTCCTTGCCGTTGCGACGCTGCTGCTCTTGCTTTTCAGTACCGTCGTCCTCCTTCGATGGCTTCACCGGCAGTCGCGCATCGCCCTTGCCAAGTGGCGCGTTCGCATCGTCTTTGGCGTTCTGTACGTCAATATGCAGTACGACCACCGCTGCTTCGTCGGTGCAGTTCTCATTCTCGAAGCCATCGTCGCCGGCATCGTCGCGGCACTAACGCTCGACGGCGTCTCGCAACTGCTTGCGCTTATCGTCGTCCACGGTCTCTTCATCCTCCTCATCTTGCACCGGCGTCCGTTCCCGAGCCGAGTGCATTTGCACGCTACGCTCGGCGTCGAAGGTTTTCTACTGGTTCTCTACGGTCTTGGTGCCGCCTTGAACATGCGCATTACGATCCAAACGCAGCTCGTCCTTTCCTACACTGCCGTGTCACTCATCTCTCTGGCGGTTGTCGGCGTTTGGGTCCGGCAACTCGTGCTTCTTGCAAAGTACGCTGGATGCAGTACCAACAAGGCAGCGCCAACGCGTGACGATGCACTCCTCGACATGGGCCATCTGCCTTTAACGACGTCGCGCGGCCGGCGTCGACCACCGGCAGCAACACTCTAGATGTGAAAAGCAAAGCCATTTATGTCTTACGACACGAAATAGATGCGTCCAGTATCATGTCAGAATTGGTTGCTCTCGATACGCCTCCTTGGGACGAAGGGACGGGCATTCTTGGCGCTGGCCCATGCATCAAACTACACTGTATGCCGCTGGAAACAGAGACGTGGATTGCAAAGCGTATATCGTTTTGCTACAGTAGGTCTCGGCTGACAGTCCGGAGTGCGGAACCTCTATGGATGGACGGCTGTGAGTGCATCCACTGCACCATGCACATGTACAGTTCGATCAAAATTTGGTCTCAACGTTGTGGCGATGGATCATGCAGCGGAACGATGCAGCGGACGATGTGGATGTTCGACACAGGATGCGCTCCCAAACGAAAATTCACACCAAACGATTCTGGCGGCTCTATTGGATACGATTCAAGTGGGTGGATTTCCCGGAGGATTCGTCACCAAATGCAGACGCTCTTCCTTGAGCTTGATGCAGGGTTGACGTACAGTACATGTGGGAGGATGTCCTCCCTGCGCAAACGTCGCTACTTTTGTTCATACCCAGCCGTCGTTGACGTCAGGGTACCCGACCAGACGCCCACGGCTGCATGCAGTGCCATTGGCAAGTTTGCGAGCGGTCCTGTGCACAAAAGTTCGAGGAACTCGCAGTGGATGATGCGACGACGACCCTAGCGTCGAGCAAACCTGTGTTACCCAGTTCGGAGCAAGCGCGTACCCACCGCGCTCGCCCCGCAAGCACCGGGCAAAGCTCCGCGCGCGACTGAGTGGCCGGGAACATCGTCCTTAGCACAGCTGGCGTCGCCCACATCTCCGATACACGCCGCGAACATCCCCAGATTGGTGCTCGCCGAGTGATACAGCCGCCATGCGGCGCGCCGACCAGTCACGCACCAGTGATGAAGCCGCCACCTGACAAGCCAGATTCTTGATTGTGGTGAGGTGGAGCGGCCCCGTCTTGGCGTGCCAAAGCATCACACTTGAATTTGCCGTCCACCACACAGAGATGCCTGCACTGCCCTCTTGGTTGTCCTTATCTAAGAAGCGCGCACCGCCGACCACGACGCTTGTTCCCTCTGTCGAGTACTACGACGACGCGGTGCTACCATCGCCGACACTCGAGTCGCCCAAGCGCGACCGAAGCGAATCCATCTCGTCCGAGACAACGACGACCAACACGGAGGACCTGGAGCCTCGGTCAAGCCCCAAACAGCCCATATCGTCCAACAACGTCTACCAGCGCTGCCCACCGAGCCCTATCCGATTTGCGATCAAGCACCAATCGTACAACGAGCGCAGCCGTCCTCTCGCGAGCCCGATTGCCTTGACTGGCCACGCTCGGTGGCAGCCGCCCATGAGCCCGATCCAAAAGCACATTGCGTGAGTGCTCTAGCTGTCCTATCTATTTAAAACGAGGAAATCGTTGATGTGTACCTTCAGTTCATCATTATTGCATTCTGGCTGGGGCTGTTGCGCCAAAGTCGGGGTTGTGAAAACTACGGGAAAGGCCAGTGCTTGCTTGTCAATGACGATGCTGCCGGTAGTCGTGCCACTGTTTGCCTCGATTCCACAAAGTAGGACGCGGACGTTGAGCTGCGTTGGTCATATATGAACGTGTTTCGCGTTATCTTCATAATTACACAAAGACTTCGCATACGTAGAGACTAGCAATCTCCTTTTTTTTCATTCGCTCGCCGGTCCGTGGCTGCGCAGGCGGCGTTGGTCATATATATATAAGTTAATAAAGTAAATAGAGCTAGGCCGCGCGCTGCTATATGCAGGCTACGCGCTAGCGATGGTGTCGAAGCGAGTGCGATCGAGTCACTTGCGGTATTTGACGCTGTTGAGGACGGTCGTGTGCTCTTTGAGGGTCTTGTCCATCGTCTGGATCTTGCTCTGCTGGAGCTGCGTCAATTTGGTGTGGCTCTTGACCGTCGTATCGAGCGCGTGTAGCGTGTCTTCAAACTGCTCGTTCGTCGACTCTTGGTCATTCGTGATCGCGGTCACGCGCTCGACGTGCTCCTCGAGCTTGCCTTCCAGCTCTGCCACAGTCGTCTTTAGAGCTGTGTTGCTCGCTTCGAGTGCTTCGAGCCGCTTTAATAGCACGGCAATGTCGCCTGTCGACGTTGTGGCGGCCTGCTGCGGCGCGGCAGGCTTGTACGCTGGAATCGCTTGACCGTACTTGTCCATCGGATATGCAGGTGCCTTGGTCGGTGCTGCTGCATATCCGTGGTGTGTCGGCGCCGCTAAGGGCTTGTATGTCGCGGTTCCGTGGACCTTCACAGACTTGGACGTCGTGGTTCCAGGCTGATACATTGCCGCCGCCTGTCCGTACGACGGGTGTAGCGCTCCATGTGTCGGAGTCTTGTGCGTCGTCGCCACTTGCCCGTGGTACGACTGCGCAGTCAGGTACGCGTCAAAGGATGCCAACTTGCTACTCGGCGTATGCTGCACGGGCAGCGCCGTCGACGCTGACGTCTTGAGCTTCTTGGACGTCATCTTGAGCTTCTCGAGGAGCGTCGTCGTCGTCTGCGCCGAGAGAGGAACGGGAGGCGTCGCTTCGAGCGAAAGCAGTACGATGTCGAGGAAGTCGCGCAATGCAGCGAGAGTCTCGACCTGGACGCTTTTGGACATTGCTCGTCGATGGCAACTGACCTGACGGCATTTTGACCAATCGCAGCGCGGGGCGAGTTCAGCAACCAATCGCTGCGCCGCCTCGCCTTTTCGAAAACAACCAATCCACGGACCTGAAAAAGAACCAATCAATCCACGCTGTACCGAGCGCGATCCAATCAGAGGCGTCATTTTTGGCGGGACACATCTTTGGGACGCATCCAACATGCACCACTGTCCACTCTGGTGGATTTACATAATTTCTATATGCAGAACTGACTAGGTGTCGCATGCATGGTGCAGCCCACGAGGCGGGAACGACTGATTGACGTACGCGGTTCCTTTGCAACAGTGTAGCAACCACTCTACCATGAGCGACACAAATGCCAAGTCTAATGCCTTTCAACGAGTAGATTCAGGTCTCGGCACATGCGACCTCCTTTCGAGCGTACTGTCCACGGTGCATGTTTCCCGCAAGTAGCAAGCAGGAGACGCGCTTTCACTCTTAGGGCGTCAGAGCTCCCGCACAAACGTCCAGCGGGCTCAACAAACTACGATGGAGGAATACCGAGCACCTCGTGAAACGTAGAGAGTACCAGCTGAACCTCGTTAAGGCCTTTGTCGTTTTGCTGACACACAGTGAATGCAACTGAACGCTCGAAGCCCGGAACAACCCGCCGTTCTTCCTGTGCAATGTCCGCTCTTCGTTAATGCTTCCAACGACAGTACAGTAGCGAAATCGCAGCGAGACTCTCCCGGGTTGCACATCGTTCGAACACGTGCGTCCACTCAGCGACTCGAGCTTGTCGAGAGTTCGTGTACTTTCTACTGACTACTGAATGTGAAAAACGCCATTGCAGGTATCCATATGAAGCGATGCATCAACTACCGCTGTGCAACGCATTTCAATTTCCTTGCCAGCGTTCTGTGTCGGCGAGACGTGTTTGGTCTTCAGCTCGCAAAATACTTTGTCAATCCGTACGCGTATACTTCAAGTTGCATTCTTCCTTGTTGCGAACCATCAACGTCCCATAACTCTATGATGGCCGCGCACTAACATATCAGAAATTGCAATTCACAATCGGGACTGCTCTTGCGTGTATGCTGGCAATGTTCATCAAGTTATTTAAGTTTCTTTCATACCGATTTCTCTGTGGCTTGACGTTGGGTTGAATCGCAAGGCTACAGGGACACGCAGAGCATCACTCACACCGGTGTGTGATGCGCGGCGCGTGTTGACGGTGCTTTGCCACTGTGACGTGGCAGCATATGCGATAGTCAGTGACCATCCGGCAGAAATGAAGTCGTTCAATGTATCGCCGAGGCTCTACGCCACTACAGTAGGAGCTGTAGCATCGCTCGGCGTACATGGCCTCTTGCTTGCTTTGCTTGTTCGCGCCAATGCTGATTGCGGGATACTAGTACGTACCGGTTCACAAACACTATAATAGTCATACATCACAGCTGGGCGTGTCTCGCTTGCGCGCTCGAAGGAGGAGGAACGTGCTGGGTGTGCTCGACATCTGCTGGACGATTCGACAAAGACACGGGGCTCTCTTGCCACGCAACTCTCGCAGCGCGACTCACATTTTCAAATTTGCATCTCACTGAGAAGAATGACGTTTTCCATGTTCCCCTCTTGGTGGCGCTTCAATCGCCAAAGCTCCTCCAAGACGTCGACTGTCAGTCAAGTGCTCATCTCCAGCCGTACTGTGGCAACTTCGGACGATGAATACGACGACGAAGAGTTCTGCTACGGCATGACCAAGATGCGTCGCTCCGACTCGATCTCATCCGAGACAACGTTCATCGAATCGGAGCTTGCGAGCCTCGATGCCTGGGACTTTGATCCGGACGACGAGCCGATGCCGCTCCTGGATGCCAAGGCCACCCGGCGCCCACCGAGTCCGATCATTACCAAGCCTATCCAAGGCAGCGGCGTCTGGGCCTTTCACGAGGACGAAGACGACATTGTGCCACCGCGCAGTCCGCTCATGGCGCGTCGCCCAAACGTCTATTACCCGCCAACGAGTCCGATTCAGAAACAGCTCTGAGCGCATTGTTTCATGAAAGCGAAACCCGAGCGAAGGGGTTTCCTTAGCTGTACTTTATTTAGTCGAAGGTTAATTTATTCATTTGCTATTCTCACTTTCTCTAGAGCTTGGTAACAATGCGCTACCGGGTACAACTGCATACAACTAATTCATTCATGTGAGTGCGCTACACTGGGAAACCAAGCTAGGAAACCGTCGTTAAGCGACGTGCACCGTGTAGATTGGTGATGAAGCCGTGGTGATAGAAATACGGCAGATAGGACAACTTGTCGCGATTGCTTGGAAGCGATATCAGACCCCGCGCGTGCGCCTGCAGCTGTACACCCGCAGTAACTGCGACCACGATTCTTTTACCGGTACATAGCTCGCCGCCGTCGCACACTTACGACAACCCACGAATGGACACTCGTACAACCAAGTATTTGTCCTAAAGCGCGTAATAGTCGACTTCTAATGGGTCTTTCGCACATACGAAGCTCGTCATGATGGCGTAACGACCTCGTTACGAAGCAGTTTCACAAACGCACAAGGAAGTCCATTCCCTGGAATGGCACGCACGGATGGCATCTATGTGTCCGCTATCGGACGTAACATTTTACACGTCAATTATGTTGGCATTGTCGTAAAACAAGCACATTTTCGAAGATACTAGCTAATATATCACACAAGAATTGAGTCGTTTGAAGCAGACCGCCATGGACACGTTCTTTTCACCTCAATACGCACGAGGTGCTTTACTTGCCGAGCCAACGTTTGCGTATGCAGTGCATTTTTCTGGGCCACAAACTTCACTCCAATTTTACTAAGTGCACCATTGAGCGCGCAAAATCGAAAATTGTGGTTCTCAAAACCCTTGTTGCGTGACGAGAGCTCTCACGAGCTGCACTTCACCGACGGAGTGACCAGATATATGTCAATGGGACCGCCGTCGTGGAGAACAGCCTTCATTTGCATCGGGAGTGCTCTATTGCGCTGTGCTCGACCCATAGTGCAACCCGGGGCACAGGATACTCTAGTGGTACAGTGCACCAAAGTGCTCGAATGCGGGTAGGCGGCCGCTTATAACGGAGAGATGACGACGCGGGCTCGTCGACCAGCAGGTAATAGCTATGACCGGAGATGCTAAATCACTCTACTGCAGCCGCAGTGCGCCCGCCAGCTGCCTATGTAAGTGCCCTCTTGCTGACAGGTCTCCGCTAATTCGCAACTACCGTCCATGTAGTGCGAATTCTGAATGTTGAACGCATTATACTATTTGATAGAGACTTGAATATTGTAACTTATAGAAGAAAGAGGCCGCAGTTGCTGAAGGGATCGTGGTCGTCATCATCCAAATCATTCTGCATCGCCTTGGGTCTGGCGTCGACGAGATCCTGCATGGAAAGATACCCACGCTCGACAGTAGCTCGCGCCCGCTTCGTGCGCAACGACGCTTCAAAGACAAGTCGCGCTTGCTTGAGATCGTTGAGCCGATGGATGTCGTCGTTGTTATAGTCGCTCACGTGCTTGTACGTCTTGCGGTTGAAGTTGGTGAGAAGAAGGCGGTCGACGAGCGTCCGGCCCTTCTTGAGTCGCTTCGTGACGCGCATCGGGTCGCACTTGAGCTGGGTCGAGACGTACTGGCGCAGCGTGGTCTCGCCGACGTCGTCTTCGAGGATGCCCCGCAAGAAGCACGAGACGAGATGCTGAAGAAAGTGGAGCTCTGGAGCCGTCCAGCGACCGTAGTTGGCGTAGTGCACCATCGTGTTGCCAGTGTCCGAGGCAAAGGTAATTGGGAAGTGATTCCATCGTTGGCTTTTCCACGACATTGAGAGCGAGCTGCTGCGACGCTGTCGCGAGCGGCAAAAGATAGCCGGGGCGTAGCGTCGAGGAAACTTCGATCCGTTTCGTTGTCGTTGGTGCGTCTTCTTGAAGTTCGTTCCTCCCACACCTATCTTGGGCTCTCTATGAAAACGATCGTAGAAGCATCGAATGCATGGACTGAGAAGCAGCGTTGGTAGCACAAACTAAGATCTCGCTCGCAAGTAACGAGATCCATGAAGTAGCCTCGCATGACGTCGCACCGCGTAGAACCCAGCAGGCACCCGCGCTCCATCGACGCAGGACGCATGGGCCTCAGCGGCCGTTGCCATCGAACGCTTCACGCCTACGAACGTGCGTTCGAGTCGCAGCGACACAACGTGCTGCCAAAGATGCTTCGTTTTTAGATGGAGCGCGAGCCAGCACGGGTGATGTCGATGATGCTGGTACTGGCCATCACTATCTGATGGCGGCTGGCTAGATCGCGGCGCACCCTTTCTACGACTCTTGGAGCATGGCTCTCACAGGCACTGTTGCTGACGGTCGAAGATTGCAAAACATATCTTTCGTATTGGCCAATCAGACGCGGCCATTTTGTGGTTCGTGAAAACGCTGACAAAAGAGGAGACTGACCCGAGGCAACCTGTGGCATACTGGCGGGCCCTGCAGAAGCAGCGATTGTACTAAAAACTCTTTCAAAGAGGACCGAGACTAGTTGCAGCCTATCGCCGCGTCGAGCGCCCAGTGCACATCCCTAAACAGCCTAGCAATGTTCGCCTGGTGCTGTCTACGCGCATCATGCACTAATCCTAGTACGGCGCTGGGCATTGTGCACACAGACTGAATCGTCGGCCTCTAACATTTCCCCGTTAATGGCAGCGACGTTGTCCGAGCAACGCCGCTGTGCAACGCTGTGGGACTGTCGAAGGTTTGACATGGTCTGAGATGCGAAGCAAACGCATTGCAAGGGAGCATAATTGCTTCATTTGCCCTCACACGTCTCCTATTTCTATATGGGTAAGCGATGCCTACGAAGACATAGTCTGCGCGGCTGCAACAGCACGTTTTGGTGATGGATGAGATGTAGCATTGAATTTCTACCAGAGCGCATTATAGCACAGAGCAAATCGGAGCTTCTCGATGTGCATGTGGGCAGCTTAATGGACTTGACGTCGCCTTCCCTCATTCGCGAACCTCGCGGTCGAGCTCACGTAGGCCATTCGATGGGTATCGACTTCGAGTCGCCGAGAATCTCGGCTGCAGCGCAGCTTCAAGTAGCTTTAAAACCACTTGGAGGTCGATTCTCATGCACGTGCCATCGACGCAGGAGGCGTCATCTTCAAGGCAGGAGAAGAGTGGTGGCGCAGAGTAGCAGCCATGAATGTGGTCAGCGCTGCTGCCGCATTGGGGCTGATCCGGTAGCAATCGTACCTCGCCAGTCGCCCGTTCTCGGCGCATCGTCGCTGCCAGATGCGAAAGCAGATACACACGAGCTGGGTTGGGCTCTAGTACATCTGTGCATGTTGGAATTGAGCTTGAGAGCGCGTGAATTTTTGTGGCAGCGGCGTCTGACCCTGGCTCAGAGGTTGAGCACGAGCGGCTGGCAATGGTCGACAGTTGCAAACCTGCCACGACAGTTACACATCACTAAGAAACGACTAGTCGCAGATCAACCAACCACGAGTGGAAGGCGTAGAATGATAAAGAATACTAGTATTAGTGCTTAGACCTCGATGGGCTCGATTTTCACGAGGACATGATCCTCGACTTCCAATTCCAAGAGAGCTTCCCACAGCTCATCGAGCTCGGACGACTGAAGCAACCACGGCTCATCAGGCGGGATGCCATGGTTGATGCTACCGTCGTTGACGTCTTTCTCTTCGAGCGTACCGTCGAGCAGCTTCACGGGTGGCCATGCCGTCACAATTTTCCATTGCGCCGGCGTAAACGTCGACACGAGGTCCTGCGCTTCGTCGTCCGACCATGGCGTGTGCGGTACGAGCGAATCCGGCAAGGCCATATCTACCGTGGTGTCGGACTCCTTGAAACTGGTTTGGAGGCGCGGGCGCGGTGGAAGACCCGCGAGGCGCTCGAGGCGCAGGCCGCGGATGCGAACTTGGGTCGTGCTGCGCGTGGGCACGCACTGCGCGACTCGCCGCCACGGGGCACGTGGCATCGTCACCATGGCTATGTTGAGCTGCATGTCTTCAAGCGCCGACCATGAACCCTTGTGCCGGTTGCCACAAAAGTACGCTGCGGTCATTGGCATCGTGTGCATGCTGGACGACCAAGAAAATGAAAAGTGACGATCGCCTCACGTCGCCCGGTGCGATGACGTCTGCGCGGACACGACGGAGGTTACATCGTCGACACACATGTGTCACCCGGCTCTTTGCGCGTATGTGATTGGTGGTCAGTTAATTTTCGGCTGGCGATACGGAGGAGTAGCCCGCACGCGACAACCAAGGCGCACGGGATCGACGATACGCAACTTCGAATTTCCGTCGGGCAACACGAGCAGGCACCGTGCCTTGTAGTGCTATCGATAGTCTGATTGTTATGACACTTTCTGCTTTTCATCGAACGACGGCTCTGGACCATACGATTCGCGTCGCCGGTGTCCAATCCACCCATATCACATGGCAGTACCTGTCTCTTGACGGTAGGCCAGTAGTCCATACTCGGGAGCGACGGTCGTCAGTTGCTACGCACCAAATCGATCGGCCTTTCCGGTGGGGCGAAGGAAAAGCCTCCGCCCATCGCCGCATGATGGGTACACTGCGCCAGATCTCGCTGCGAGCAAAATCGCAGAGAACCAGCGACCCGCCCATATTGTGTGATCACAAAACATCTGGCTTCGCGTACCTCAAGAGTCTGCCAATCCAGAGGCATTGCTGGTGCATCTCGCAAGAGGCCACAAATGCCGAGCGATGCAACACCCATCGAAATATTCGCACTTGTAGAGTAGCAGAGTAGCCACGCAGGTTTCTCTGCGGAGCTATTCAAGCTACTAGAGGGTTCAATTTCCTTTTGCAGTACGTTCCCGGCACATCATGGCGAGCGCGATCTTTTGTGATAGTTGTGCGAGGAGCATTTATACAGTAAGCACACTCGAAGGGTCGAACGAGTACTCGTTAGGCGAATTGTCAGTGCGAAGGCCAGCACAACATACCTTTACCAGACACGTATTCGTCTGAGGAGAGCTCGAAGTGAAAAACCGCGCAGTTACCGAACACCTTAGACGATGTTCAACATCTCATTGCATTCTCCTCTTGCGACGTCATCGACGACGAGAAGCCAAGCAGACTGACTACAGGGCCAATAGTGATCGGGCAGGGTCGCCCTATTCAGCGCAACGTTGGTATTCCAATGCATCTCCGTCATTTTGGTGCTATCAAGTCTGTGAGTCTGACCACCAAGCTT
>NW_008246086.1:676336-677094 GCF_000281045.1 Saprolegnia diclina VS20 | reverse complement strand
GGCTCTGGAGCCCGTTAAATCTCAAACACTTCAAAGTCACACATGGCGCGGGGACTCTCCATGTCGATGAGGCCAAGGCTGCTACACGTAGACGCCACATGTTTTCTATGTCTATTTGCACGCCAATTTAGGCTTGACGCTTTCTCGCAGATTTGACCAAAGCTTGGCATTTGTATGCATTTTCGCTGCGCCCGCCACCGCGAAGACGAAGCCATAACGTTGGAACATCTAGGTATGTGTAGCATAACATACTTAACCAAACGTCAATGACAAGTTTATTTGTCGACACCGGTCTTGACACAGCGGCAACGAGCGCTGCACAGTTGCGCCGGACGGCCTCGAGCTGCGCGCAGTGAACCTACCTCCAAAGCGAGATTTTGAGCAGCGGCCCGCCGATTGCCCGTGCTACGAGGACCGCCACCCATCGTCGACGAGCGGAGGTCGCCCTCACTCGCCGTGGACTGTACCGTATAGACAGACACGTTTTGACAGACACTGGAACACGGGAACGCCCCGGCCGTTGGACCTACACTCTGTCGCGCGCCCGATTATCATAAAATACAATATGTGTCGTATTTTAATTCAGACCATTCCACGTCGTGATATAATTATTTGTATGTCAAATGGAAGGATGAAGTATTAAAATACGTGTATTTTTAATTCAAGAAACGATAAAATGGTTTCTTTCCAGCATTTTCATGAATCTTTGGCGATGGCCGAGCGGACGGACGCGCACGAGCCGCGCTGGACCGAGCGCG
>NW_008246086.1:672377-672926 GCF_000281045.1 Saprolegnia diclina VS20 | reverse complement strand
GAAGTGGCCAGCACATCCATGGTCCTTTCCCACCAAGCGATCCGTGGTACGCTCGCAGACATGCGGCCAACAAACACTGCATTGCACTGGTGTTTCGTACATATTGCAGCGGCTGTTCCCAATATTCTGTCTCGAATACAGTGTCTGTCCCATGCCCACCAACCCAAGACATCCAATTTCAGCCCAACGATATGTAAGTTGTATTTCACAGCAGCTTCTACACATACGCGATGTCTATCGACTGCTATCTACAACGCAACAGCACAAAGCACAACGGTTGTGTTGGGCACGGCGAGGAGCCTACGCCACGACGCGGACGGCGTTGTAGATACCGTACATCTCGACCGTCGCATCGGGCACCACCGAGAGCGTGTCAGTCGCACCCGCCGACTGGACAATCGTGCCGTTCTCGAGCTTGACGAGCCACACGCCGTACGGGCACTCGGCGCCGCTCGGAAGAGGACCTTGGGGAGTCGCAAACGAATGGCTGTCGAACCACGTCACAGGCTTCGTCGACGGCGCCTGGTACACGGCACCAAAGCTGCAGCC
>NW_008246086.1:637249-661222 GCF_000281045.1 Saprolegnia diclina VS20 | reverse complement strand
CGTCTTCGATATTCTAGCCGGCGTCAAGGGCTTGGTCGAACGCACCCCGGTGGAAGGTTCCGACCTCTTCTTCCTTGTGGTTTCGCCCGACCACCACAGCCTTGGCTCTGGTATTTCACTTTTGCTTTGCTCACAAAGCCGCAACCAACGACGATGCTCCGTGCCATCGGCCTCGCGCTAGCGGCCGCGACCGCCACGTATGCCCGCCACATTGGCATATTCCACGAACACGCCCATCCGACGGCGGGCGGCAACTCTGGTATCTTCCACGTCCCTGCGAGCACGGCCGTCACGACGTATCGCGCCACGTACCTCAAGGCCGTCGCCGACTGCCTCGACCAGACCCAAGACGACATCATTGGTTCCTTTCTCAAGGCTGTGCCCACGACCAACGGTCCGTGGATGCTCGTGACGGACATGAGCGCTGCCGACGTGGCGTCGGACGATTGCCCGAGCGTTCCCAAGGCGTACCACCGCTACGTCAAGCAGCTCAACGCATCGATCGCTGGGTTCATGGAGACGCTGCCGCAAAATGACTACACGACGACGGTCATGGACGCAGTGTCTTGCGACGTTCACTTGCCGAATGTGACGACGACCAAATACGACGATGCGTGGTGGAACCGACCGGCGACGCATCTTGGTGGCCGCATGCGCACGCCGACGAAGGGCTTGATGCGCGGTGCGATGCGCAGCAGTGTGCAAGCGACACCCGCGTCGGCCATGTGCCCGACAGCGGCGTGGACGTTGCAGCGACCCGACGGCAGCTTCCTCAACGTGACGGCGCCGGCCAAGACGGTCACGGTCGCGCTCGATTTGAACGCAACGATGTTTGGCAGCTTCAGCGTCGTCTCGATCGACTCGGCGGCGGACACTTAGCTCGACTGCACTTGTGGTGAGCGCAAGAAGGGATGCGCGTGTGCGAGCTACGAAGGACTAGGGACCCGTCGTTAGTCGTACTAGCAAACACAAGACTGCGTTCGCGTTCACTCCCATATATTTTGTTTGTTGCCTCTCCCAGTGAAGCTCTAGTGTTGAAGCCGGCTGCCGTCGAATGGTCTACAAGGACCAGACCTCTGGATGTGACAGGTCCACTTGTCACGTAATCGGATGACGTGACCAAACGCTGTCACAACCGTCCATGTCAGAGTCGGTGCGTGATCGATCGACCGAGCATGCGTTGTTGCGCTGGAACAGATCTACCGACAAAACAATCGCCAACAGTCTTGCTGTCTTCCTTGGGGTGTGCACCAACACCCCCGCACCACCACGCCGATCCGCATGACCGCCAGCGACGGCTGCGTGGCTATTCGCTTTGCAGCTTGCATCCCAGATGGCGTGGGTGCTGGAAGGCATCTGCGGGAAGCAGCAGCTCATCTAACACCTTCTGCTGCTATGCAGTACATGTGGGATTCGAGAGCAAACCTGCAATCCATGGCTTAGGACGATCTTCCGACGTACTATTGCGTCCTGCCATATCCACATACTGGTAGATGACATTGTTCAAGCCGTAGATGGATGGGAACTTTGCTAACGCGCTTGCTGCTGCTACACAAACCGCCTGTCAAGTGAGTGGCGTACTTGTCGTTGCCGACCGCCGGCTTCGATATCGAAGCGAACAAGACGACGGGCTGCCTTTTCTTTACTCGCTCCAACTTGCGTCTTGGCCCTGAAGCGGGCGCATGTTCGAAAATCGCATTAAAAGACGCCTTCGGTGATATTAAAAGACGTTCTTCAATGCCATAGCCGCCTTAAATGAACGGGATGCTGGGCTCATTCGACAAAGTGGGCACACGGTAAACTGCATTTCGCAATTGGAACTGCAATGGCCAACTCGGGACGCTGGACGGCAACAGAGCTAAAGTACCTGGACCACCTCGTGGGCTGTTACCTCGCGGGCATCCTCGACGACAGCGACGACGAAGCCGAGCGGCTTACGATGCGGCAATACGTGGCACGCCAGCTGCGCTGCGACCCGATGCGCGTCACGAAGCGACTCAAGAAGGGTAAGATGCTGGCCAACGCGCGGCTGCAGGCGAACTTCAACCGCCGCGTCTACCACAAGCTCACAAACTACTCGGCGCTCGACGTCGAGCGGCTCATGGCGCTCAAGGATGCGCGCAACAAGTTCCTCGCCGAGCTTGAAGCCAAAATCGCCAAGAAAGATGGCTGCGACGCGGCGCCACGGGTCACGCGCGGGTACCTCTCGCTCTCCGAGCAGCTCAACGGTGCGCCCGATACGCACGAGCTGCAGCACGAAGCCCACGCGATGCTGCTCTTACGAGGCAGCGCCGAAGCTGTGTGGACTATCTAAGAAACCATTGCTAACGAGTTGATTTATTGGAGTTTTCGGGGCGGTGCGGTCGCAGAGGATCCGCCTGACGCGAGTGTTGGCAACAGATTTGAATCTGATCTGCCAAGATAGCTCGCTGCAACAGGTTCAAGCTGGCGCTGTCCAAGCCAAAGCCGACAAGCGCGATGCAGCGCCAAGCGCAGCGCGTCAGCTATAGATAAGCGTTGGTACTAGAAGCGGTCGTTAAGGGCCGAAGCATCACAAGACCTATGTCGTCTTGTGCGTACCGTGTATACGGATCCTCCCAGCGGTGAAATAAATGATCGCCGCTCGCCATGTGAAGATCGCGCTCGCCCACAAGATACTTTGGCGAAACTCTATCATCAACAAAGTGTTCTGTGTGTAGTGAGGGAATTTCCGCCAAACATTGAAGATGAAGGTGAAATGCAGGGGTATTCCCTGAACACAGGGGTCTTTGTACCTAGTATCCAATGCGGCGCGAGTGTGTAGCTATGTTGGTGCGCCCGCAGGTGCTCGCGCAGAGCATGGGCAGATACTCTGCGAGCTCCGAGTGGATCTGGGCGCATTTACAATTCGGCGCCATGGTGCTCAAGTGCCCCAACAGCGGCCGGTGGACGCCCGCCGAGACCACGTACCTCCACCTGCTCTTCCTCTGCTTCATGACCGGCCTCGTCGACGCTCATGGCCGCTGCCTCCGCGACTTCCTCGCCGACGCGCTCCAGTGCGAACCGCGGCGCGTCTACAAGTTTGTGGCTGCCACGTACCTCAACTTTCCCAGCCGCCTGCGCTGCTCGCCCAAGCCGCGGCACGAGCTCACGGCCAACGACGTCCAATGCCTCGTCGCCCTCGAGGCCGCGCAGCGCGATTTCTACGACGCACTTGAAGTCAAGCTGGACCGACGCGCGGCGCGCGAGCCGGCGCTGGACCTCAACTGGGACCTCTTGGACGTGTAATTGTTGGCATTGAATGTAGATATTGTTGCGCTGTACCGCAATGTGTATTAGTCCCATGAGATTAGGATCTGTACAATAGCTCCGAAAAACGTACCGGTACAGCATGCAGGGGCCTGTAATCCACTTGGGCGGTAGATCGCGCCGCTAGCATTGCCTTGCAGATGTTGTCGGCCAAAGCGATGTGGGAAGCGAGCGATGACAAACCATCTCACATCTATCTGAGAAACCGGTTCTAACCGACTCGATAATCGGTTAGTCCGACACATGGCAAGCCGAGTTGAAGGTGGTTGGATTGAACAAGTGCTTCCAATTCACGAAAACTTCAGGTTTCAAACATAAATCAAGATTTCGCCCAAGGAAAATGCACTGTGAGAGCGACAAGGCGCCTTGTTGGCGTGGCGATGTCGATGCCGAATGCTATCGCAAACGTCGTGCGGGCGTCGGCTGGCAGTGGTAGTACGCGTCATGCACCTTGGCGCAAGTCGACCCCTTCTTGCACGTCGTCTTGCCCGAGTAATTCTCGCCGCCGCATTGAGCCAAGGCGCTGCGCCCGACGGGCTCGCACAGCCAGATGTACGCGGTCTTCTTCGTGCACGCAAAGCCCGGGTCCTTGCAGCAGACACCTAGCGACCAATACTGGCCGTCGCACTGACTGTACTTCTCGGCGCACTGCTCGCTGTCTGCCGTCGTGGCCACCAGCTTGGGCTCGCAGAGCGAGAGCTGTTCGCTGTAGTAGGTGCATGCGAAGCGCTTGTCCTTGCAGCAGATACCAAACGGCCAGTCCTGCCCGTTGCACTGGCTAAAGTTCGCGGCGCATTGCTGCGCACTGGGCTTGGGCTCGCACAATGAGAAGCTGTCGCTCTTCTTGGTGCAGACAAAGCCTGGGTCCTTGCAGCACGCAGCGCGCGGCCAGTTGCACTCGTCGAACTTGTCGGCGCAGATGGCGTCTTGGGCCATCACCGAGGTGAGGAGGAGGAACACGAGCAAGAGCAAGTACATCGTGCAAGGGGCGTGTGCAGGCCGCTCGCAAAAGGCAGTTTGGGCACCAACTTCAACAAGGCAAGCAAATGCGTTTGAAACGGCTATTATATTTTACAGGTTTTAGACCGGGACAAGGCTATATTAAAGCGATATGATATCTATGTATTTTCACAGGTATGCAATTGTACAGTATTCAAATTGCAGGGGGCCACGTCATCGGACGAGATTCCGTCGCAAGCACCTGTTTCCTCAACCACATACAAACTCGTAGTGTGTGGTGGCTTCAAGCCTTGATGCAACCTTTTGGGTTGCTGCAAGTCGGATGCTGATAGTACGAACGAAGAGCGGGAGGATTGCGCTCATGTTTCAGCGCCATTTCCTACCACGGCAGTTCCTCGACAACGCGTTTCCAGCGCTGCTTGTGATGGGCTCATCCTCGGATGTGCCATGTCCTTGGCTAAAAGCGGCACCGACGTCGGCGTCGAGGAGTATTCGTGGTTGACGGTTTGCACGCAGAAATGATATGCAAAAACCATCTGAGAGTATGCGGAAGAAAAGATACCAACCGGTCGTGGAGACAAGGTGAGACCGCAAACAGCTTTGGCTTGACGAAGACGGGCAAGTGGATGTAACCAGGCAGAGACTCGGCGGATCCGCGCGAGATGAGGCTCGCCCTACGTGACATGACGGTCCAGGCTTCTGATAGGAAGCTTTGCGAACGACATGGCCGAAGTGCGCAGCGGTCGTTGCTCCTGCGAACGCCGCACGGTCTTTGCACGTCAAGCGCCGATTGTATCTTGACAACTCGGTCATGGTGCGAAAACTCGAGCCCTTGGTATAGTATCCACCATATATATGTATGACCTGCGCATAGAGTGCTTATCGAGCCGACCCTCCTCGATGGAGCAAGACACGACGTTTATGTAGCAATTGGTTAGGATACTAATGTCGCCAGTGTACGTGGGAGGTGCAAAGCAGCTCGCCGTAAACAGCGCCCGAAACGCATGACAAGCTTGGCGCTCGTTTGTCCGTCCTCTCGGGCGTCTTGCGCTCCATGGCAGCGTGTGCTACGAGCCGAGCGAGCTGCTCGCACAAGCTCGTTTCGCGCTGCGTCCTCTGAAAGGGATCGCAAGAATACCACTGTGTGCGATCTCGCCGGAAGCCAACGACGCCGAGTGTCCTTGCATCCAGTAGTCAATATCCGCTCTCTCGACGACAATGGACCTCTTGCTGGGCCACTACATCCTTCTGGCGCTCGCAGTCTACGCGCTCGTCGCCATCGCCCGCTGGCTGCATCACAAGCGCACCATGGTCTCGGCGCTTTCCCGACTGCCCGGTCCGCCGAGCAGCCTCTTTCTCGGCAACTTGGCCCAGATCGCCGGCCATGTGCACGAGCTCTACGACTGGAAGCTGCGGCAAACGATAGCGTACGGCGCCACGTACTGCTTGCGCGTCGACGTCCTCACGAACGGGTCGATCTTTACGTCGTCGGCCGCGAACCTCGAGCATATTTTAAGCAAGCGACACGCCAACTACATCAAACCACTGCTCATGGAAACCGTCTTGCACGAGCTACTCGGCAGCAGCATCTTCAACATCAACGAGTGTCACCCGAGTTGGCGCTTCCAGCGTAAGCTCATCGCATCGCTCTTTTCGGTGAACGCGCTCAAGGCGTGGACGTCGACCACGTACACCAAGCACCTCGGCCCTCTTCTGCAAACCATCGACGCTGAGAAGAGCGTGGACCTCGCGCCGCTCGTGCTCTCCTGGACGACGCACTGCATCTACGAAATGGCGTTTGGCGCGACGCTGGACGCCGACGACATGCGCGTCATGCACGACCTTGTCCACGAGGCCGCCGAGCTCATCTTCTATCGCTTCACGCACCCGTGGTACCTCTTGTTTCAGTGGTGCATGCCCAGCGAGTTCCGCCTCCACGCCGTCATTGCGCGCATCAACGCGCTCTGCTACAAGACGATCGCACACGCCCGGTCATCGACGATGCACGCTTCGACCACCGTCCTCGCCGAGCTCTTGCGCCGCCAAGCGACCGATGCGAGCATCACGGACGTCATCATTCGCGACATGATGATGGGCATGTTCCTCGCGGGCAGGGAATCCGTCGGCAGCAGCATCCTCTGGGCGCTCTACTGCGTCGCGAAGCACCCACACGTCGAAGCCGCCCTCGTCACGGAGCTTGGGGATATCATTATTTCGTACGAGTCGATTGGCGCGTGCGGGTACTTGGACGCAGTCGTCCGGGAGACGCTGCGGCTCTTCCCGCCCGTGCCCATTGAGCTCAAGTGCGCGGTCGCCGACGACGTGCTTCCGGACGGCACGTTTGTCCCCCAAGGCGCGATGCTAGAGTACTCGGCGTACGTCATGGGCCGCGATCCAAGTCGATGGGTGGACGCCGATCAGTTTCGACCCGAGCGCTGGCTGCACATGGCCACGCGCCCGACCGCGTACGAGCTCCCGACCTTCAACGCGGGCGTGCGCTCGTGCGTCGGCCAGCAAGCGGCGCTGCTGCAGACCAAGCTCGTGGTGGCCACCGTCGTACAGCGCTACCACCTCGACGTGCTTTCGCCCAAGAGCGACGACGAGGGTCCCATGTACGCCTTGGGTCTCGCACTGCTTCCGCGTGGCGGCCTCCACGTCCGCGCCCGAGCGCGCTAAGATATAGCAGTTTGCTACAATATTGTCGTTCGAGTCAACCGCTGCAGACGGCAACTACAATATAACTCATCTGTGTGCGCGTACTTGCCGTCGAGTTGGCATCGACGCAGAGACTCCAGAGTCCCAAGGTCGAGCAACACGAGGCGGACGTGGGCTTGGGACCTAGCCGTAGCTGCCGACTGTCTGGCTATAAGACGCTAAGACGCTAAGAGTACAAAGTGTAAATGCACTTGAGTGATCGTTTAGCGTCATCGACAACTTGTTCTTCTACTGCTCTTCGTTTCCAGGTACCGTCTTCTCGCACACCTAGAGCGGCGCCAACGACGCCACGTCGCTGGCAAACGTGTCGGGCAATCCCTCACGTCGGCGCCGCCCGGTTCATGACCCACCGGGGTCCTATCCAGCTATTCTAAAAGTGGTGGGCCAAGGAGCCGCCTAAGAGCGGCCCTTGTACGGGGAGGTCCTTGACAAGACGTGCAGCGGGCAAAGGCGAAAAGAGCAAAAGAGAGTCGTCGAGGGCGCGGCCACGAGCACGCAGCGCGCACGCACACGGTGGCGCTTACAGGCCAAACATACCGCTGAGCGGAATGTCGGCCTGCTCCTTGGCAAACGTCTCGAAGTACTGGTAGATGATCGTGACGGCGAGCAAGATGCCCGTGCCCGAGCCGATGGCGCCCAGAAAGTCGGCCACCATCGAGAGCGCGCCGATGCACATGCCGCCAAACGCCGCGGCCGTCGGGATGTAGCGGTTGAGCACGTGCACGATCGACGCGTCGCGGTGGCCCTTCATGACCATCTGCTGGTCGCGGAGCTGCTTGGCCACGTCGCGAGCCGACGAGCCCGAGATTTCAATCCACGTCTTGGAGAAGAGCGCGCACGAGCCAAGGATAAAGACCACGTAGATGACGGCGCGGATCGGGTCGTACAGAATCTGGGCCGCGCTCGACGGCGCCGACATGTAGTAAGCCAGACCGCCGACAGGGATCGACTGGCCGCCGCCGCCTTCGACGTCCTGCCACTTGCCGAGAAGACCGACGAGGAAGTTGCCGCCAAACTTCTTGAAGAGGAGCTGCGACACGAAGTACAAGTTGGAGACGAGCGCCGTCTGCAAGATGATGGGCATGTTGGACGTGTAAAAGAGCTTGATCGGGTACGTGCCCTGCTGGCCGCGGTAGCGCTGGTACTTGACCGGGAGGTCGATGCGGAAGCCTTGGAAGTAGATGACGACAATGAAGACGAGGATCGTCGCGAGCAAGTTGGTCACGTTCGGCAAGTTCTGGCGGTAGAAAGCTTCCTTGAGCGCGCGCATCTTGTCCGAGCGCGTGATCAAAAGGTGGAAGAGCGCAATGATCGCGCCCTCAAACTCCGTGCCACGGCCCGTGTTGATTGTCGTGGGGCTAAAGGCCTTCCAGACAATGCTTTCGCAAATGTTGGTGGCAATGAAGAGCGAGATGCCCGAGCCGAGGCCGTAGCCCTTCTGGAGCATTTCGTCCAAGATGATGACGAGGATACCGGCAAAGAAGAGCTGGATGATGATCAAGATCGCGTTGCCGGCGCCAATCTCGCCAATGTCGCCGTACATGCCCGAGGCCACGTACGCAATCGCTTGGCCGACCGTGATGAGGATGCCGAAAAGCTTCTGCGCGCCGCTAAAGAGCGCGCGGTCTTCCTTCAAGCTCTGGTCCACTTCAATCATCTTGGAGCCGGCAAGCATCTGCATGACGAGGCCCGACGTAACGATCGGCGAGATACCGAGTTCCATGAGCGTGCCACGGTTCGAGGCCAAGATGACACGCATCCAGTAGAGCGGGTCGCTCGACTTGGAGGTTTGGATGCCATAGAGCGGGATTTGGCAGCACACGAGGAAGATGAAGAGCGTGATGACCGACCAGAGGACCTTCTCGCGGAACGGGATCTTGCGGTCGGGCTGCGCGACCTCGGGCAGGACGCACATGACCGGGCGGATCAAGTGCAGGAAGCGCATCTTGGTTCGATGGCGGAAATCCGAAAATGGCAAAGTGGAAGCACCGCAACCACCGCAGCCTTCGTTTTTAATGTTGTTAGACTCTGTATTTGTATCTGACATTTGACTTTTGTATTATATTTGACGCTGGTGACGTGGCCCAACGTTTATAGAGAAGGTTTGTATGCCAACGGAAGCGCGACGCCATTGGCTATATTTTTCGAAGCCTTTCGACCAATCCGACGCCTTTCCGTGGATTTCATAGGACCCTTGGATTTAACACAATGGGACCCAGTCCTGCGCCTTGTGCATTTACTAACAATTTGTATGCCGGGTGGATCAGTAATACACCACCTTTTTACGACCCCCCACTGTTACACATTGCGTGGCCGCACGACGAAGCTGTCGACGCGCCCGCGGCTACCTGGCGGAGACACCACCTCGGCGCCGTCGCTGCCAAGTCGCTGGCCATCCGCGTCGGTCTCGAGCGTGAGGCGCAAACCTTCCTGTATGAGTTCCTTGATGTCGTCGTTCGTCTGCTTGGAGTAGAGTGAGAACGGTGGGTACTTGGCCTTCAGTTCACTCAGCGCTCCCAGCGTCGGCCATGCGCCGCTCTGAACAAGCGCTATCGCGTCCTTCGTATGAGCGCCACGCCTACGGAGCCATTTGCTTCGGTGTCATCAAGGTGCATGGCGTACCTGGCCTTGGCATCGGAGGCGCCCTTTGCGATGACCGCAGCGACGTCCCGCATGTGGGCCGCCCGCCGCTTCATGAGGTAGGCGACAAGGAGACGCATCTTGATGCTAATCATGCACCACCGCGTCATGGCCGACTGCCGTGCGCGAGACCGTACCTCTTGGGAATGCGCACGACCTGAACAGTCTGCATGCGTTGAATCTCAATCGGCGTGAGCATACTCTGCATCGCCAACAGTTGCGCCTGCATCGCGCCCAGGTCCGCGAGCGCTTCGGCCTGGTTGCGCCGGTTCGGGCGTCGCCGAGGCGGCGGCGACGTGGGCGGAGCTGCGTCCGCCACGGCCACGGCCGATCGCGCCGCCGCCAGCTGCTTCTCGGTGCGCTGTCGATCGTGGTCGGCGCGATCCCACATTTGGCCGAGCGCATGGAGCCGCGCGCGGGAGCACGCGATGTACGCCTTGCTCGCCCGCTGCGCGTTGATGACGCGCCAGCGCCAGCGAGCCATGAGCACGCGAAAGTTGCCCGACTCGGTGTCGGTTGCGTTGAAATAGTCGATGAAAAAGCGGCGCAGCACGCTCGCGGCCTGGCCGAGCTTCTTGCAGTGGATCTAATACACTGTAACATAGTACACTGTATGCAACAAGATCGTGTTTGTACGCGGAACGTGACACTCCAGAGAATGCGTCGCGTCTTGAGGATGATGTGCAAGAGCGCTTTCGAGTTGGCGACGTGGACGCGCCGCCGCCACACGCGCTGGATCTTGGAGATCGCCGCGAGCTCGCGCAGCTCCAGAAGCTTCTTGGATTTCTCCTGGCGCGTGCGCACGTGCCAGCGCTCCAAGTGCGCCACGGTGCAGAGCACGCGGAGCCACGCCCGGACCTGCTGGGCGCGGGCAGCAAGTCGCTTCTGCTGGTTGACTTGCCGCGTGTGGCGGTCGAGGAGCTCCACGTGATGCTCGTGCTCGCGCTGCAGCTGCAGCTCGTACTTGGTGCGCGTCTTGTGCAGTCGCTGCGCCAGCGTCGGCTTGGTGCACCTATTGCGTCATGAGCCAGCCGGCTTCACGGGCGCAAAGCACCGAGTGTCGCTTGGGTGACCGCCGACGCGCACAATGTTCTCGTGGATCATCTACAGAGGTATCGATCCTCGTCCAACACCACGAGGCGGCGCGTACGTCGACGTGGTTCTACGTATGTACGCCATGAGTCAACGCAGCAGCGACAGTGCACGCACCCGTCCTCGGCGCTTGGACGCCACGTACTCCTTGACTTTGGCCTACAGGACCAGGCTCTTCAACGTCATAAGTTATGACTCATATGCCTGAAAATCTGCCCACGCATCCGGATTTGCGTGGAGCTCAACGAGCAACGTGTGCACTCTGCAGGCCATCTGCCGTGAGCTGAGCAAGAAGAAATGAACAGCGTACTTGGCCTCGAATGGCACCTCCCGCAGCGTGTGGGGGCGGCGCGGCGACACCAGTGGCGGAGGACGTTGCCGCGGGGACCGCTCGGACACTTGGATGTGCGGTAGTAGATGCTGCCTATTGTGCATTGCGCATTGGCTCCAACCCGAGATCCTCGTACGTCGCCTCGCGCAGCACTGCCGGGTCCGTGGGTGTTGACGGCGCATCCGACTCGGCGACGACCCACTCGCCAATTGACTTGATGTTCCTAGACACATTGTAGAAGCGCGCTAGAGGACCGAAGATGCGTACATGGCCCATGAGCACGGCAGCACCGAGAGCCGAATGAACTCAATGATGTACTCGCGCGGCAGCGCCCACGTGGCCAGCGGACTCGACATGTTTGGCAAGAGCTGCGGGTCAATGATGGCTTCCGTGCGCGGGCTGCGTAGCGCTGGAAACGTTGTTGTCGCCGTTGTTTCGGGCTTGGCGGGCGCGGTCTGTGCGCGGCGCGTCGGGATCTCCAAGTCGGCAATGGCGGCGCCCACGAGGCGCTTGGCTGGCGTCGTGCGGACAATTGGATGTGCTATGGTGCGCGGACTTGGCAGCTTGGGTACATGCATCTTGGCCCGTGGCATGTCCAGTGACGGGATCATGCGCCGTCCATTGACATCGTAGCGCACGGACGGCCGGTGCGTGGCACTGCGCCCAGGCGTGTCGAGGTGGTCGATGACGAAGCCCTCGATGAGCTTCTGCTGCATGCTGTAGCCAGGCAGCCCGTTGCTAGGCGACTAAGAATAGCATCTTAGCCCATCGGCGGATCCGGCTTTTTCCGCGTGCGCTGGATGGCGATTGTATCCAGCTTCACGCGGCAATAATATTCTGCCACCCACGTCAGAGCATACAAAGCCCGAGGTAATTTTATTACGACAGTGAACCCGTTGGTGTAGCCTGCTGTAACTCCGAGTCGGTCCACGCGAGGGAGATGGAAGCGGTCAAGCCCGCCCACGGCCCGCCTGACGACGCCGCCGGACGCTGCGCCGAAGACAAGCAGAGCGGCTTCGCGGATGACGCGTCAAGCAATGGCCAAGCGGACAAGGTCGAGACAATCGGGCCCGTCGAGCTCTTCAATCGCCTCCAGCACAGCAGCCACAGCGTCGTCTTCCTCGTGCTGACCAACGCCGACGTGACCTCGGGCGTCTTCTCGACGGTCGGCTTTACCGAGACGAACGACAACTATTGCAACTTTTACCTGCCGCCGTCCGTGTCGGAGCGCCTCGTGGACCCGTCGACGACACTCTCCCATCTGCTCTTGCTCGGTGGCGATGACGTGGCCATGACGTCGCTGCCCTCCAAGATGCAGCTGCTCATCCACGTCGTGGCCGAGCTTCGCGCGAGCGCGGGCCTCGCGCCGCTGATCACGCAGTTCGTCGATCCGTCGTTTGCGTCGTCGTTCCGGCTCGACGCGCCGCCCAGCGTCAACTTGATTGCGACGTCATCGGGCTGGATCTTCCTCGGCAACAGCGCCGACGCCGTGCGCAGCAGCGTCGTCCGCGACCTCAACATCGAAGCGATCGTCAACTGCTCGTCGTCGACGCAGGACAAGCCGTTCGCGCACGTCGAGTACTTCGACCTGTCTGTCTCGCGCGAAGACCCGGAGGCCGGCACGTTCAGTGCCTTTGACGACGCGACAGCGTTTATCGAGGCGGCGTTTGCGACCAAATCGCGCCTCCTAGTCCACTCGACGTACGGCCGGTCGCGCTGCTGCATGCTCGTGGTCTACTTTATCATGAAGACCGAGCGCGCGTCGCTCTATGACGCGTACCACCGTGTCTTGTGCGGTCGGCCTGGCATGATGCCGCGCGATGCGATCCTCGGCATCTTGCTCGCCAAGGAAACGGCGCTCTACGGCAAACGCAGCATCGCCGCCGACGACAAGGCCGCCCTGCGCCAGCTCACGCGTGGCGACGGCCTTCCGCCGCGCGACAAGGCCGCCCACGCCATTGCGCTCGCGAACCTCAACGCCGCGGAGCTCCAAGCGCTCGCGGCCAAGCAAACAGCCGCAAAAGCCTCGTCGTTTGCAACCAACGCGTTTGTGCTCGCGAGCACCACCGACGCGCGGCCCGAGACGCGTCGGCGCGTCGTGCCCGAGACGTCGGTCACGTGCCGATGGCTCTTCAACCGCCTGCAGAGTGGGACCGGCATGCTCCTGCTGGACGCGCGAAGCCGCGGAAGCTTTGAAGAAGACTCGATCCCGACAGCAATCTCGGCGCCGCCGCCGTCGGGCCGCGTGTCGCTGAGTCAGCTCGAGCGGGCGCTTCTTCCGGAGCAAGCGCATCTCTTCTCGGCCAAGAAGCGCAAGCTGCGCGAGGTGGTGATCTACGGCGAGACGGTGCGGCCGAGCACGCCGCACTGGGGCCGCCAGCTCGGAGCGCTCCTCGTCGAGGAAGGGCTGGTCTCGAGCGTTCGATACCTTGACGACGGCTTCACGACGTTCCAGTACCGGTACCCGTTCTACACGACGCAGTTCCTCTTTGCGGGGCAGAACGCCGACGAAGGGCTCTTCCTCGCGCGCACGCAGAGCGGGACGCACAACATCAACTACCCGAACGAGCTCCTCGACGGCTTCCTCTTCCTCGGCAACATGTGGCACGCGCAGTCGTCCTCGGTCGTGCGCAACCTCGGCATCACGCACATTGTCAACGCCAGCCTCGACACGGGCAACGTCTTTGAGGCGGCCGGCGTCGCGTACCACGAGGTCAAGATCAAGGACGACATTTACGCCAACATTGCGGCTCACTTTGAACCCACGTTTGCGTTTCTCGAGGGCGCCAAGCAGACGCAGCACAGCCGCGTGCTCATCCACTGCACGCAGGGCATCTCGCGGTCCGCGACGCTCGCTATCTACTACCTCATGCGCGCGCAGCGCTGGTCGCTTGTGACAGCAGTCAACTATTGCATCGCGAACCGCGGCGTGTGCTTCCCCAACCAAGGCTTCCTCCAAGCGCTCATGGTCGAAGAGCGCAACTTGTACCACGCCAACACGGTCTCGACCCACGAGCTCGATGCGCTTCTTGAAGGGGGCTTGCTCGACAAGCCGGTCCCGAAGCCGATGCTGACGCCCGACCACTCGATGGCCGACGAAGGCTGCCACATGTGCTCGAAAACGTTTTCGTTCTTTGAATGGCGGCACCGGTGCGGCCTCTGCCGACGCGTCGTCTGCGCCAAGTGCTCGAGCAGCCGCCTCCTCTTGCCCGAGTCGAGCGGCGACGTCGGCCGCGTCTGCGACCACTGCCTCGTGCACCTCTGGGCGATCCACCTCCCGCTGCCCTTCCGCCTCAACGTGCGCATGATGTTTGTCGACCGGTACGGCCCCCGCGCCCGCAAATCGCTCTCGCTCAAGAGCCCGTGTCTCCAACACCAAGTGCTCAACATCACGTACGTCCCCGGCACCGAGACGCACGTGCTGCTCAACATTCTGCGCAAGCGCTTCCAAGTGCGCGCGTACGAGCTTCTCGATGTGACGGGCGACGGCGTCGACGTGGGTGCCGACTGGAGTCTCCACGCCGCCGCGTACTTGGACTTGCCCGACAATGCCGTCCTCTTTGCGTCCATTGGCGAGTCGGGCTCGATCCGCCAGCCGCGCCGTCGCCAGCCGTCGTGCGCCGAGCTCGCTGCGACCTCGACTCGGCGGTCGCGGTCGTTCTCCGAAGCGCCGTCGTACCGCACCAACGCCCGCTTGCAGCACCATTCGATGACGTCGACGCAGCAGCTTTCGCTCTCGGACCAGTCGCTGCCGACACCCAACGTCGCGCTCGACGAAACACGCTTCCAAGCGCTGTGGAGCGCTGCGTTCCCGACGCACCCCGATGTTCCGGTCGAAGCGCTCGTCGAACTCGACCCCGAGCTTCTCTCGCAAGTGTTATTGGCCCTCTCTGCCCCCAACGCAGACGTCGTACCCCTCTCGTCGTCGGCGCAGGCCTTTCTGCGGCGATACGGTGCCACGTAATCGAATCTTATTGAGGTAGTGAGAGTTGACATCTTCTCTGTGCTACGAGGCCGCGGCCGTGCGGCGGCATTGATGCACGATCAGCGTCAGCTGCACCTTGGGAATGAGCGACGCCTGGGATCGTCGGGCGGCCCGCTTCAATCTAGAACCGTATCAATCTTTCAACCGCCACAGAACACCACAGACCGCGTCGCCGACGTCGTGTCGGAGCTGTGGAGGAGACTCGTGATCGCGAGCGCCGCGCCGGCCGTGAGACACGCCTTGTGCGACCAGTGGAAGCCCTGGACGCCGTACATGAAATGCACAAGGATCGCTAGCAACAGAAAGCCGAGGCTCGCGCCTACCCTCATAACTTGGTCCCTTTCACATGTCGTCGTAGCGTACCGTCCGAGGCCTTGCGGAGTAGCGTGTGCCAAGGCGAGGGCGCCAAGAGCGCTGCGTCCGAGGACGCACGCGTGATTGGCGGCGTGTGCTTGACGACCTGGCACGAGACCGACACTTCGACCTCGCAGGGAACTGACGCGCCGAGAAACTCGACCCAGCACGTTTCGTTGGCGTCCCAACTGCCGAGCAGCGCCTGCGTCCCGATGCGCGCGACGCCGCCGTCGTCGAGCATGAGGAGGCACGCGCCGCCCTGCTTGACGACGCCGAGCTCGATGCGCTGGCCGAACGCCACGTTCTTGGCGACGACAAACTCTTCGCGCTCCGTGTAGTCGTCGACCATGCCGACGAGCGCAATCGCGTGGTCAAAGCGGTGGACGGTCGAGGGCGTCGACTCGGGCGGGACGGGCGTCGGCGCCGGCGTCGGTACCTTGGCCGTGCCCGAGTACATGAGCTTGGGCGTCGGCTGGAGGAGCACCTCGCGCTGCTCGTTGATGGCTGCGACCCACGTGTCGACGGCCGCGGCTTCGCTCCGCGACGTGCGCATGAGCAGCACGCGGTGCGACTGCAGCGTAATCTCGAGGTAGACAAACTCTTTGGCAACTTCGACCGCGGCCGATGGCACCTCGGACTCGGCCGCCACGCGCACCTACGCAGCATCCTCCTAAGCAAGAAGCCAGCGGTAGGGCGGCGGTACCTTGGCGATCGATTTGAGGTGGACGCGCTCGCGCTCTTCGCCGAGAATCTCAAGCTTGGACGTGAGGCGAAAGTACACAAGCCATTGCGACGTCAGAAGGAAGAGGCGCGTCGCCTACATCGCGTGCATGAGCCTTACAGGCAGCGCGTCGTCGTCGTACCCAGCCGCCACGGACCGCGCCGTCGCCTACGCATCTATGCACATGAGGTATGTAATGGACGAGGCCAAGGACGTACGCCGCTTGTCGAGCGTGCCAAAGAAGAGGATGTCATGGTGGGGCTGCGGGGTATGCAGGAAGGAGGCTCCGGCCGACAGCGGCGACGACTCGGCGACCATCCTGCAACGGCGACAGAAATCTCGGGATGACGGGGCCGCCGGATACGCTCCGGAAGCTTCGCCGCATGTCGCACCGATCCGATCGCAATGTTGACGGAAGGAGACCAAGCCACCGAGCCGACTCGCTGCACGGTCACCGACCGACTGCCCATGCAAAGGTGACCTTGAGGACATTGTATCTGCCCATGTCCCACGCACCGCCCTGCAACAACGCGCATCGAGAGACAGGCCATCGTCCGAATGGTCGCTCCGCGTGAGCTTACTGCTCGTCCCTCAAGCGGTATGCGCATGCGACGCAGCCTCGGCTCGGATAAACCTGCAGAGTGTGGTCGCTCGCAACAATACGAGATGATAGAGTAGTGAGTTGATCTAGTAATTACGTGGACTTCTTGGCCTTCTTGGCCTTCTTGGCCTTGGGCTGCGTCGCTTCCTTCTTGTCGGCCTTGTCCTTCTTGTGCTTCTTGTGCATCTTGGTGGACGTCTCGTCGACGAGGTCCGAGAAGAGCTCCTTGACCTTGCGCTTGCGCTCTAGTTGAGCGTGCTCAGCATCGTTAGCGTATATTTCGCGGAATTGTACCGTAAGTCGACCGCCACTTTTCCTCGTTCGTCTTGAACTCGTGCACGTTGCAGTTGGTGAGGACCATGGACGCGAAATGGTTGCCAACGAGCTTGGCGTCCATGAACGAGAGCTCTTCCGCGATCATCGTCTGCGCAAGAGTATCAGTGTATCAACTGGAGGGAGCCAATGGTGTACCTTGTACTCGAGCGACATGGTGTTGAAGCACTTGATGACCGAGAAGGCGCCGTTGCGGTCCATCGCAAGAGTGCCAAACTGGCCCTTGAACTTGGTGAAGAGCTCGATCTTAGCTTCGTCGTTCTCGCTGTTCCAGATGGGCTCCTGAAAAAATCATTTCTGAGAGCCGAGTGCTATCAACACGACAACATACCACGAGGCAGCGGCTGCCGACAGAGTCCTTGGAGAGCGCAACGAGCTGGAGCCCGTTCAGGCCGAGGATGCTCTTGACGAGCGGCGCCGTGATGCTCGCGGGAAACTGCAGAAGCGTCTCGACGATGCGCGCGCCGGCCACGTTGAGCGAGAGCTTGGCGTTCTACGGTAGAATTATGTAAGTCTCTTTTCATCGCATTTTCAAGGGCAATAATACCTGCGAGTTGGAGAGTTCGAGTGCGATGAGCGCCGGCACCACGTCCTTCTGCACCGCGGCGGGCTTCTTGCTCTCCTGCTTGGCGACCGCGGCCGTGAGCGAGTTGAAGAAGCGCTCAAAGTGGAGCTTGAAGCGCACGCAGCACTCGGCGAGGCGCCAGATGACGCCCGGGCGGTGCATCGAGAGCAGCGTCCAGAGCGCGTCCTTCATTTCATCAAGGACCAGGTCGGCGTACTCTGCATTTGGCACGTGCGAGATAAAGTTCTGCACCACGTAGTTGGAGATCGCGTGCTCGGAAAATTCCAAGAGGCGGCTCTGCATGCAGCGATCAAACACGCTCGTCCAGAGCCCTTCGGACGCCGTTTGGCACAGCTACAGTATCAATGTATCGAGTGACATTCGAAGCAACACCAAGTACCGCTTCGAGAAAGTGACTTGCGACCGTGTCGCCGGCGTAGTCGTAGAACCGCTTCTTCGACGACTCTTCGTCGTCCCAGTTGAGAAGGCGGAAGACGAGGTCCTGCCGCAGCGCATCGGGGCAGACGCGGACCGCGATCGAGAGGAACGGACCCGCGTGGTGGTCGAACATGAGCTCCGCGAGCTTGTCGTCGGGCGCGTCCATCATGACCTCGACAATGTCGGTGAGAGTCGACGTAAAGGTCTCCGGCACCGTGTACTGGACCGCGTTGAGCTTCTCGTCGTCGCTACAGACGCGTGAGCTTCGAGTTCGCGTAAATATCGCCATACCTTTTCTTCGGGAGGTTTTCAAACTTGACGGCGCCGTGCTTGCCCTTCTTGCCGCGCTTCTCAGCGACAGGCGCGCGGCCCGCGAGCGCGCAGAGGACGCCACGCAGCACATGCGACGCGCTGACGTCGTTGACGAGCGTGATCCACTCCTCCTTGACCTCGGTGCACATGGCCACGATGAGCGCCGCCATCGTTGGCACGTTCTTGGAGCGTTCGTCGTCGTCCTCGGTGGTCTCGAGCGATCCGTCGACTTCGGCCTGCACGATGGCGCCGACCTTGGACAGAATGCGCTGGAGCACGTGCGACGAGTACCGGTTCGTCCAGAGATGGCTGTAGTAGCCCTCCATCTTGTGCACGAAGAAGCTCAGCTGGCGCGGCGACATGTGCTCCACGAGCACTTCAACGATCTCGCACGCGTGGCGGTCCGAGGCCGCGCTTGCGATACGCGGCGCCAGCTCTTCGAGGACGTTCCAGAGCAGAATCGACTTGGTATCGTCGCCGTCGTCACCGAGGCTCTCGAGCAGCGACGTCTTGACCTCGAGGAGGTACGCGGTCGTGTCCGGCTCCAGGCGGCGCGGGCGCACGCGTCTACGCAGGTCGCCATGAGCACCACATATGACAAGGTATCATGCTGCACGTAGCCGTACTCGGGGCGCTCATGGCTGTGGGTCTCGTCCGCCATCCTCTAGGTTGCTCGCACCGATTGGGTTGCTCAAATGAGCACCTTAGCGGCCAATTGATTGGAGGCCTTGGCCGGCCACCGGGTTTGCTCCGGAAGACGACAACTGGGTAACACTATTCATTTAGATTCCTTAATAGTGTGATTTAGTGTCTATGATGCTCCAGGATTTGAAATCCTTCAGCTTATGGTAGCCGCCTGGACTCGCTTCGTCCCCTCGCCCATGTGCCTTGTCGTCTTGAGCGGGATCATGAGACTACCGGTGCACCGCCAACGCGCGCAAGAGTACAAATGAATGGAAGTACGGTCAGTCTCCGGGTTTGTCACCGGCCACGTTATGCACAGTACTTTTTAAATACGATTATAGTGTAAATGCAAACTCGAAAACTCGTGTTCATGGCTGCAGGGAGCGCCCGCGGACGTGTCAAAACACAGTGTTTATGGAGGAGATAAAGCATCAAAGGAAGCTGGACGATGCTTCGAGCATGGCTCTCGGCACTTGGTCCCAGCTAAGATCCAATTGTACTCTATTCTAGCATATTGCTCCGTAAATAGTGTACGTTAGAGCCGGAGTTTGCGCTGGACCAAAGTTGAATTGTGGCGAAGATCACGGCCGAGGATGGAACGATCTCGCCGTGGTGGACAGCGTGGCCGCAAGCCCAAGACAAGCAGTAGCTCCAAGGACGTTGACGGCGACAGTGGCAGCCACGGCAACGGGCTGCGCTCGCCGCCACCTCGATCGCGCTCGCTGCAGCAGCAAGAGAAGGACCACGACAGCACCAACGTCGACGACTCCATGTCGGAAGACGACGCGGACGACAAGGAGGCCACCGCGCAGGGCCTCTTGCAAGCGCTCACAGGATACATCGAAGAAGCCGAGGCCGACATCCTCGACGAGAAGAAGCACGGAAGCAAGAGCAAGGCGCGTCTCGACGACGCGGACGACGACGACGGCGAGAACGACGGCCACGAAGAGACCGCCGCCGAGTTCAAGGAGCACATGCTTGAGCTCAAGAAGAAAGTTCAGATGATCGAAGATGGTACGTTCGCCGAGTACTGCCGGCGGTGCGTCGAATTCAAGGAGGACCGGAGCCGCGCGCTCCAGACAGCGCGACAGCATCGCGAGCTCCAGCTCAAGAACGTCCAGGACCTACTTCTCTTTGACTATCAAAAGGCTGAGGACCTCTACGCAACCGGGAAAGACTGCATCAAGTACGACATGATGAGCCACGTCCATGCCATGCTCGCCGATGTCGCGGCGCAGCTCACACAGCTGGACGCCGACCATACTGCTGACGAGCCGGTGGCCAAGAAGCCCAAGCTCGCCGACGGTACTCTCCCGCTCTGCCTTGCTCGGAATATCCCGAGGTGCTGTAGGCTTGTTGCAACCGTCCGAGTGTTGCCTCGCGCTGCCCGAGGTCCAGAGCGACGTTGCCGCCATTTGCGGGAGCTGGAAGACGACGCCGGTCCTCAACGACACGCTGGCGCCAGGTATACCCTTCTGCTATAAGATGCGACTTGATCTTACTGTGCACTTAGTGCCAACGTCGTGCACTCGGGGAGTGCTCAGTTGCGGCGACTTCCTCTTTGACGAGGGTGACGAGGTCGTCCTCTCGTCCAACCTCATGCAGCGCGAGTACGTCGGCACGATCCAGTCCTTCACGGACGACGCTGTACGTCCCTTCTTGCTAATTAGTTATTCGTAACGCGCGTAGCTCTACGTTGTCCTCAACACGGGCGAGAAGGCGCGCATCCTCTTCCAGATGCTCCAAGAGAAGCGCTGTGCGATCATGCCCTTTCAGCGAGGCAACTCGGGCGTCAAGAGCCTCCAGTCGTCGGGCTGGGTGCGCTGCGAACCCTTTTAACGCATACGCAATAGTGTCTTTGGTGCCCTCGCTGTCGTTCTCTGTCCCAGTGGCGCCGAGTTTAACGTCTTTGGATGGATTTAACCGATGAAGCGGACAGTACTACCGGTAGGTACTGGGATGGCAGTGCTGATTGGAAAGAGCGGAATGAACTGCTGCCTCCGTACCGACCGTGTAAAGCGTCGGCGGGATGGCTTGAGCAGCATGTGTCTACTGCTAGTACGGAGCACCCGACGGGTTTTACTCGTGTTTAACGTGTTTACCCCTTTTTGGCACTGGGCGGTGGAAAGCCGGAGTTTTTCCGGACCGGCGGTCGTCGACTGGTGGCAGCGTCTTACTCTAGAATCCTCGCAGGTCGAAATGGCTCTCCAGCGCCTTGTCACGAGCGTCCGTCGCCTCATGCAGACTCCGACGTGGAGCATGTTCCCGCAGGTCCAGATGGAGCTGGCTGCGCATGGCGCCTGCGACCACGACCACGACCACGAGGCCGATGAGCTCAACGACGCGCTCTGGCACGCGTGCCCCAAGTCCAAGGTGACGCCGTCGCGCAAGAAGATCCGCAACAACGATCCGTCCAAGCGCCTCAAGAACATCGTGCACCTCCAGTCGTGCGAGCACTGCGGCACGAAGAAGCTTCGCCACAGACTATGCATGGACTGCTTCAAGAAGGGCACGTACTTTACGAGCTAAGCAGGCATGGAGCAGTAGATAGATGAAGACGAGGTCGACGGAATGCAATACAGTGACTCCTTCTGACCCATATGCGATCGATCGCTTCCACGCTCGCAGTTGCCAGCAGCGACCCGATTCCTGCAAGGCGGTTGCCATCAGCGACCCAATTCCAGCTCGACGAGGCCGTGGTCGGCGGCAGGAGCACCGCCAAGAAGCAATGGGAGTAGCGCAGACGCGATGCCACGGTCCAGCAGCATGCTACAGCCAGCGCGAACGAGGTTGCGGCCCCTGAGGACCATGCGAACGTTGAACCACGTGCTTGACGCTCAGGCCAGCACCAGTGCCCAAGCTACTGCAAGCTTTCGCACTTCTGCGAAATCGCAGAGTCGCTGTGCGCACTCATGCTGCGCGACATCCGTTGCCATCACAAAGGTCTGCTCTCGACCTTGGTTGACAGTTGAGACCGAGACTGGACGTGTGACTGCTCCCAGAACGCAGCGGCAACTGCCAAGATGCCAGAGAAGAGGCACGATTGTGGTTTCACCACTCCGCTCAGCCGCCGAGAGCAAAGGTGGCGACGGGCGAGAGGCGATGACATGGCGACAACAGAGCTCGTGGCGACGACCAATGGCCAACCGCACATGTGACGAGGAGGCGAAGCCCACTCAAGTCCTCGACATAGGGTTGAACGCATTCTCTTGGCAGGTAGCGTGGACAGGGTACGCGTTGGACGTAAGTCGTTCCCATTCACATGGCTCGAACAGTCCATCGTCGCCTGACGGGTACCCGAAGATAGATAGATAGATAGATAGATAGATAGATAGATAGATAGATAGATAGATAGATAAATCAACCGTCAAACTTTACATGGACGCCTTGGACGCGTACGAAGCCAAAGTCCGGCGGCGGCACGAGCGCCGATCCAGAGCCCTCGCGCGCGCCGGCAAGAAGCGACAAGAGCAGCGGCGACGCGACGCCTCGGAAGAACGACGTGCAGAAGCCTGCGCGAACGAGGCCATGGCCTTCGAGGACGCGGCGTCGGTCGCCTGGAACTGCGCGCTTGAAGCGCAAGCCAAGCAACGCGCTCATGACGCGGCGATCGCAAGCTTTCGCGAGGCCACACGCTTGCGGAAACGTCTGCAGACGTATCACCTCGACGTGCACACGGGGAGCGCCGACTCGACGGCGAGTCGCATCGACGAGTTGCAGCGGCGCGTCACCGCCCATGATGCGCGACTGGCATCGGCTGCTGTCGCCCAAGCGCGTCTGGCTACGGTCGCGCAGCACCACGCAGCCAAGAGGTACCGTTCTCTCGATCGTAGTGGACTCTTCTCTAAGATCTGATGGAGAACCGAGATTGCACTTGCGTCGAGCGGCGTATGGACCCAGAAGATGGCGGCGGCCCTGCGCGAGGCCAACTGCGACGCCTTCGAGCATCTCATCGCGCACGGCGCCGATCCGGACTCGGAAGCGCACGGCGTGACGCCGCTCATCTGCGCAATCGCGACCAACCACTTGGCCGTGGCGCGGGCCGTGCTTGCGCTCGGCGCCGACCCCGGCTTTGAGACGAGCGACGGCAAGACGGCGCTGCTCGTAGCCATTGTCGCCGACGACCTCCACGCGCTAGCGCTCTTGCCGCCCACATGCTTTGCTCACGCGACGAAATTCGGAGCCACTGGCATGCTCGTGGCCTGCGAGAAGGGGCGCGTCGCCGTCGTCGAGCGTCTCCTAGCGCTGTCGCCCGACCTGGTAGAGCTCCACTGCAGAGAAGAGACTCTCAATCTTCAGCGCAGGTGAATGCACCCAACGCGCTTGGCCTGACGCCGCTCATGGTCGCAGCCAAGCACAACTTTTTGTCCCTAATACGCGTGCTTTTAACCTGTGGCGCGACGCCGACGCTCCAAGTACGCATCAATTGGGTGTCACTGGAGCTCCAGATACATACGCGTAGGCACGTAATGGTGATACGGCGGCTACGTTGGCCCACGCCGCGGGGTTCCTTGGCGCTGCGGCCCTGTGTAGCAGTAGCTGTGCACTGGACGCCAAGCGCGAGGCCAAAGACATGGCGGCGACAGAGCTCGGGCTTGCACGCGCCTTGGACGCGGCGCCCATTCCCTCCATCTTTGCGTATCTGCGAGCGCATACGACGGCCAGTCCGCGCTACGAGTCACCCGTCGGCGACATGCTTTTGCACGTGTGCTGCGCGCGGGGGACGAGCAACGACGTCCGAGCTGCCCTTTCGCTCTGTCCGTGGTTTCTGCCCAACCGGTTTGGCCTCACCGGCGCCATGATTGCGGCTCAGAATGGCCGTCTGGACGCTCTCCACGAGCTCGTCGCGGCTGGCGCCGACTTGAACCAGCCCGATTTCCTTGGCCGCGACTGCTTTTACCATCTCCACGCGCATGGCCACGATCAACTCGCTGCCAATTTGGGTTCACAGAAA
>NW_008246086.1:635716-636764 GCF_000281045.1 Saprolegnia diclina VS20 | reverse complement strand
CATGCGGCGCAGCTCCAACTGGCCAGCGTCTACCGCCGCGAAGGCAAGCTCGAGGATGCTACGCAGCAGCTCGAGACGCTCTTCAGCAGCATCCGCACCGACGTCGACGATGACGTGGCCTTTCTTGGGCATATTTATCTCGAACACGCGCGCGTGCTTGCGGTGGCAGTATCCACGCCATGCAACTCATACCTTATTCGCTGTGCATAGGCCCGGAACGAGACAGTGGTGGCGATTCAGCGGTTCGAACAGGCGCTGGCGCTTCTCTGGACGCACGTGGCCATGGACGACAGCCATCTCTGCGTCGGCCTCGACGACTACCACCGCTTCTTGGTTCATCAACTTGTACACAGTATGCTCTGTAGCTGATGAATTGCGAGTAGATAGCGCAGTCAGACTACACGGCGTGCGTAGATCTCGCCCAGAAGACGCTGCAGCGCCGCCTCGGCCGGCTGCCGGCCACCCATGCGCTCGTGCAGCAAGCCGTCGACAAGCTCGACGACGCGATCGGAGCCCGCGAGCGCGCAGCGATGCGACAGGAAGACAAGGCGGCGCCGAGCCGCGCCATGCTCTTGCTCGTGTTGCGCTCGGACGACAGGTTTCGCGCCTTTTGCGCGCGTCGCGGAAAGGACGCCCACGTCGACTTGTGGCGCGCGATCGACGCACTTGACCCGACGGAGCGCAGTCGCCCGATCGGGTTTGCTCTCTACAGCCAATTCGTGACGACCAAAAAAGTGCTTTGCCTCCCGTCCAAAGTGCAGCTCCGACTATTGGCGCACGTCGACCACTCGGTGGCCGCGGCCGACGGCAGCCGCCGGGACAAACCGCTCGTGAGTGTGTTTGCCAAGACCAAGCGGATTCTCTTCGAGTACCTCTACAGTACCGCGTACATGGCGTATGCAGCAACAACGACGAGGACGACAACACCGTAGCGTTCTGCAAGCTACGCCATCACAATATCATCTCGAGGTCTGGCAGAAACAACGTCAGTAAATGGTCCGCAGATCATAACTAGAGCCATGGTTATCACCGTGATCCGACCCGTCGT
>NW_008246086.1:610071-634983 GCF_000281045.1 Saprolegnia diclina VS20 | reverse complement strand
CATCGTGCTAAGTGCGATCCGGCCCGGCGTTTTGGGCGGGGACAGCATTTGACGATACAACCTCGGGTGTTGGGAAGCCCAGCGCATGTAGCTTGACGCGTAGACGCTGTTTGAGCACCGCAAGCAACGCAGCATCGTCTTCATCGACAGCGCTGCAGTCTACACCGCCAAGAGATGCTTGACGACCATGCTGACACGTGGCGTACCTCGTAGCAGCTGCGCAGCGACGTGCACGTTGACCGATACGCCACAGACAACGAGCGTTGGCTCGTCGACGAGGCGGGCGTCGGTGGCCCGCAGCTCAAACGATCTCGCGCGTTCCAAGCGGTCCTTGACTTGCTGGCGCGTCGGACCACCCATCGGCGCCGACCAGAATCCGTCGTTCATCTCGGCATGCTCCTACGACCAAATGAGGATCAAAATATCCATCGATTGCGACTCACCTGCTGTAGAAGGAGGCGCCAGTCGGTTGCCGAGACCACCTCGGTTGCGTGCAGCGGCGTGTTGGCGTCGCGGGCCTGCAGCGCCAAAATCCCTTCCTCAATCGAGTGCTGCACAATGAAGCGGTGAACAGTTGTCGGCTTTTCCTGCCCGAGACGATGGACGCGGTTAATGGCCTGCCGCTCCACCGACCCGTTCAGAAGCGGCTCGACCAAGACGACGTGCGACGCCTCGACGAGGTTGAGGCCGTTGGCGCCGTGTCGAAAAGGCAATGCGAGCACACACGCCGACGTCGTCGATGCCTTGAACGCTTGCAGTTCCTTCTCAAAGTCCTTCTTAGTCTCGGGGTAAAGGCAGTGGACGCCGGCCTCCTGCAAGGCTGTCGAGAGAATGCGCAGCATGGACGGCCACTGGGAAAAGAGAAGTACGCGCACGTCGCCCAGACTACGGATGCAGCGGACGATGCTGTCGACCTTGGTACCGCACTCGGGTCCTATACGTCCCCATTCAATCTCAAACGCCAGTCTCAAAACCGTTTTGAGGTTGGAGAATCGCGTACCGATGCGCAGCGGCTCGTCTCGAACCAGTTGAATCGACGCAGCGGTGCTGGGGCAGCGGCAGGTCGGACAGAGCGCGCGTCGCGCCGGCCGCATCATCGCTTGCGTGCACGAACGACACAAGACGTGAGCACACGACCACATGGCGTGCTCGATCGGAAGCTCCTCGTGGCACACGACGCAGTCGTCGCGGCGCGAGGACGACGTCACGCGGTGCTGTTGCAGGTGTCGAAGGTACCGGAGCTGACTGAGCGCAGTACGTAGCGTCGCGTGGGCGTCGGCGCGCTCCACATCGAGCGTCACCCGCCTTCCGGGCAGCTCGTACGCGTGGAGCTCGTTGATCGCCTACAGAGTGCCATGATGTGAATGAAAGTTCACAGCGGACGGTGTGGATACCGTCCCGTGGTTGGCGTTGGTCGACAGTGTCATGGTGGTCTTGGCCATGGCGAGTTCGTCGAGACCGCCAAGCCGCGCATGCTGCGCTTGCCAGAGCTTGGCGGCGCACGCCACTTCCTTGCGGACAGCAGAGAGCAGGCTGTTGTCATGATGCTGCATCTCGTCGAGCACCTGCAAGAGCACGGCCATGTCGCCGTCGTCTACGAGCGTTGCCTGCAGCGAATCGAGCGACGGCTGCAGTTTGCAGTGGTCGCACACGGGGCCGTACCGGTCTTGCCGACAGCGTTGGCAGTTGCCTACATTGTCGAGCGTTCGTCCTTTGCATCTTTTGCACAAGTGTGCTCACCGGAGCGTGCCACGTCACGTGGGGATGGCGTGGCGGCACTGAGGTGGACCAGCGCGTCGTGCATCTCAGTACGGCGTCTCGCAAAGTCTTCGAGCGCCGACGACGCGACAATGACGAGCCCGGCGGTCGACGTAAACTTGCGCGCAAATCGTTGGTAGCCGTCCGAACGCCCCAGCCACGAGGCGCAAAGCCGGTCCAGTCGCGCGTTTGAAATGGTCGCCAGCGGTGCCGCCGAGAAGCGACGCGCGTCGACGTTGCCATGTGCCTGCATGTACTTGTGCTGGGCAGCGTCGTGCTGCGCCGTCGCTGTGCTCAAGTAGTAGTGCTCCAGTTGGCGTGCCGACGCAGCCAGCGCCGTTGCTGTTGCAGACACGACTGACGGATTCGCCTCAAGACACGCCAGCACCCCATCGTCTTCGCGCCGCTCTGGGCGCATGCACGCCTGCAGCGAAGCAAGCGAAGGAAGGCCGTGCTCGTCCTTGGCGTTGATGCACGGAGACACGGACGCATCGGCAGTCGGCGATGCTGCAGGCACCAAATCGACGAGCCGTCGCTCGAGGTTGACGGCCATGTGCAGTCGCGGCAGCACGTCCGCCCGAAAGTCCTTCCAGTGGATTTGCACAAGAGCTATCGCGTCGCAGTAGCGCGCAATGGCGGCACCCGCGTCGTGCTCAATGGCGTCGATGCCGGCGAGGCCGTTGGTCGCAGCGATCCAGAGCCGCTGCGCGTCTTCGCAAGCCCGCGTTGCCTAATAGTGTACATGCCATCAAGACACTTAGCCCCAATAGCTTAGCGTACGTAAAGGAGCATTTCGTCCAGAATCTCGTCCATGGTGAGCACACGCCCGCCCGACTGGAGCATGCGGATGCCGTGCGCGCCGAGTTGCGGGTGGCAGCAGGCTTGGCGCAAGCGCAAGAGGGTCTGGAGCATACCGGGTGTCACATCGTCGCCGACCGCGTAGCTCCTACGTCTTGACATTGGACAGAATGTCGGTGCGGTAGGGGCGTACTGGGTGCATGCGGCGTGCTGTGTCTCGTAGAAGTGCGCCTCGATGCTCGAGAGCTCCAGCCAGTGGAATCGCGTCGTCTGCGGCGGCAATACGATCTGATCGTCGACATTGCACTTGCGGTTGCGCCAAACGAGCGCCTGGAGCGCGTTCACGAGGCGGTCATGCGGCGTCAGCTGGCGCCAAATCTCCTTGGCGTCCAAAGGCGGGACGCGCAGAAAGGCAAACGTCGCGTGCACGTCGGCCATGCTCTTGCCAAAGGGCGTGCCGGTGACCCACCACCGGTGCTGCATTGAGAGATGCGACGCCATCACGGCCGCTTGCGTCTACGTCCGATTTAGAACCCATGTCAGATCTCAGATAGTAGAGCGATGGATACTTGCTGGCTCTCGACGAGCTGTGCTTCGTCGAGGCAGACGCGCCAAAAGCAGAGATGCGTGAGCGGACTCGCCGCGATGCGGTAGTGCTTGGCCTGGCGCAAACGTCGGGCGTCGGCGTTCCGAATGTAGTGCACGTCATCGCGCAGCGCTTCGTACCTACATGTCGACAGTCGTGTCGGTGCATGATAGCGTCAGGAGTATGGTACGTGGCCAAGACAAGGTCAAACGCAGCGAGGACCGGTGCCCGGCAGTACTGCCACTCGGACGACGGTCCACGAAGACGCGCCCGCATGGCCTTGATGCCGCTATAGCACTAGACACCGTATTCGATCACACCTCGTATCCACAGAGCAAGCGTACGTAGATGGTGACGGCGCCAGGCGTCGTGTGCCGGAGCACCTCGGCCTCCCACTGCTTGTGGATCGACTGGGGCGACACGATCAGAGTCGTCTTGGTGTGCCAGAGCGGCTGGGCGACGCGCAAGCACGCTTCGCAGTGGAACGTCTCGTCAGCGTCCGCGCCAGTGCAGATGCGGTGCTGGAGAATGCCACACAATGTGCAGCGGACAAATCCCGCGCTGTGCATCGCGCTCGAGTTGCACACGCAGCTCACGTCATTACTCGGCCACGCGCGTGGTGGCGCCGCCGCCAACACGGTCAGTGGCATCAAGCACGGGTGCGACAAGATGCACGCGAGCACTTGCAGCGTCTTGCCCAAGCCCATTTCATCGGCAAGGACGCCGCCGTGCACGAAGGTAGTCGGTGCTGTGCCCGGCGTGACGAACGCGGCTGCGAAGGGGTCGTACGCCATCGAGGTCCCGAGGTGCGTGGCATACGTCGTCTGCAACGTAGCAAGCGCACCCTAGACGCCATGAGGACTACGAGACGAGTAAATGGAGTGCGTACATTGGGATCGGCGCCAGCTTCGCGCTCCAGCATCCATGCGACGGCGGCGCGCTGGTATCGGCGCAGCGTCGGAAGGAGATACGGACTCGGGACATAGGCGTCGCCCGCCGCCGAGAACGGGCATGGCACGATATGCTCGAGTAGCTGCGACGGGTGTATCAGCGGCGGAGCGGCGAATGTCGTCATGGCCTCGAGCTCGGAGAGGTATGGGTACGACCATTCGTCTCTCGATGCGAGGAGGAGCCAGGCCATGAAGCGACGCATGTGCTGAACCATCACCGCCTGCTTGCGCGTCGCGTAGGCGTCCATGTGCACGTACATGTGCAGCACTGTAGGGTGCATCGAAACGACGACCGAAACGTAGTTGGCGGCTGCGACGTGGGCAAGCGCCGTGAGGATCGGCGGCGAGAGGCCCACGGCCGTTGTCTCGACCAGCTCGCCATCGCCAAGACACACCGTGTCGTACACGCCGTTTCGCGCATCACTTTGCACGAGGCTGAGGCGATACGTAGCGCTGTGGTCCGCTGTTGCGTCGCGGCCCGGGACATTGCTGCTCGGTGGCACTGCAACATGGATGCAGAGGTCGCTCGGTGCCGAGTGCATCGGCACGTCGACGCGGATGGGCATCGTCGCCAGGCGGCGCTTCTTCGCAGCGCGCGGCCAGCCAGCATACGACAAGGCTTTCGCGGGCGCGTCGTCGTCTCCATGTCTCGGGCCCCTTGGCCGCGCTTGCTTCCGACGGACCATCGTCAACTGCAAGACCCCGATCTTCCTGTGCTTTGGTATCCGTACCGTATTCGGATACGCGATCTTGCCAACGCGGTGACGGGCATGGCAGACTAGTAGAACCCAAAAAAAAAAAAAAAATGAGTAGAACCAACCATGCCTGCTATAGCACCCGTAGTGCAGCACGCTAGTCATGCTTGGTCCATCGCTCGTAGCAATGGGGCGATGCGAGATGCAGTTGAAGGCGTACCGGCAATCGTTCCGACGCCGCAGATGACAAGCAGCTCAACATTCGCCCGCGGCTTCCTGCTGCATGATAGTATGCATTCTCGACTTGGCCTGGTATCTTCATGGCCTTGAGAGCAGCGCCAGCATGAGCGTGCCTGCGGACGATTACCTGGCGTCTGTGCTGGCAGCGTGGCGGCGCTTGCTCTTGACGGCAACGGGTCGTATGCGGATGGTGCACGCTTGGAATAAAAATACCAAGTCCGATACAAAAGGCAAATGAGAAGCGGATGATACAATGGTTTGGCGGCTGTGCGGCCGGGGGCCTTCGCTTTCTTATCCGGCGCGGGCCACTCCGCTCTTATTTGCGTTTTTAATGGCGGAGAACGGTCAAGTGGTGCTGCCCCGCCCGGGCACGGTGGACATCGCGATGCTCATGCAGGCCAAGAAGGATCTCGCCAAGGAGAAGATGATCTCGCACCAGACTGTCAAGCTCCTCCGCGAAGAAGTCGCCGAGTGCTACATGAAGAACGGCGTCAACCACTTCGTCGCGTGCAAAGCCATCCGGGAAGAGTACGCGGCGCTCGTCAAGGACCCGTGGCTTGGCATGAAGCCGGTGCGTTCTAGCATACATCAGGCCTGTGCTCATGCTGCATTATGTAGATCAAGTACCAAGACTAGGTATGCAGGCACGGCCCCGTGCGCCGCCCGTAAGAATATGAAGCGTGTCTTGTTACAACGATCAGTACTCCTGTGCTACCTCCTTTCGCCGCTTCTTCGCCCGCGCCTTCTCGATCATGTCCAGTGCGATCAAGCATCCATAGTCGATGTCGGTAGGCGCCTCGGCCGGCGGCGGCTGACGAACGACGGCGTCGGGCGGGTCCACGACCAAGGCGCGGTTCACACGTTGTGCCATGCGAAGCGACCGTCGCAACGTCGGCGGACCGTCAGCGTTTGGCACCGCAGACGACCGTGCACGACGTTGGGGCTTGGGAGTAGGCGCCACCGGGGTGAACGACTCGACTTGCACCTGGCGCTTCGTAGGGGCGTTGGCGCTGACGAGATTATGAACTGCTTTCTGGAGGTCCGAAGTGCACGCGGCAAGAGCATTCTTCTGGTCCATCAAGGTCTCTGCCAGTCCAGCTTTCTGCAAGAGGGGTTAGATACAGCGAATGAACATCATCCTTCCGGATGCACCTCCAGAAGCGCCCGCTCGACGGCTGCAGCGAGCGTGTTGATTTGGGTTTCCATGCGCAACGCGCGCCTCGTCTCTTCGGTGCGACTCTTCTCCGCTGCATGCAACATTGACTCCAAGGCACGCAGTCGCTTGTCATGCTCGGTCGCAATCCGGCGCTTCTCCTGCCGACGAACGACTTTGCCCAAGAGGGCTGCCGCCGCGTCGTCTTGAGCCTTCTTGAGCGCCTCAAGTCGCAGCTTCTCCTTCTCGCCACGACGGCGCAGCTTGGCTTCCGCTTGGGTCGACTCGTGCAAACGCCGCGCTGCTTCTTGCGCTTCCTTCTTGGCTCGCTTTTCGTCATCCATTGTCTGCTTCAATGCTCGTCGGGCGGCTTTCTCGGTCTCTGCTTGGATGCGGCGCTGCTCTTTCACATGACGTCGTTCTTGCTTCTCTGCGTCAAGCTGATCGCGTTTCCGCTTCTTTTGCTCGGCCCTCGCCAAAGCAACCTCGTCGACTTCGGTAGAAGCGGAGCAAGCACTTCTTGCGTCGGGGTCTGGACCAGCGGACGTAGAGGAGGGGGTCGCGTGCGAGATGGTCGATCGTTGGGCGTCCGTCATGCTCATGAGCATACGTGAATATCGAGAGTGCAGCAGAGCGGGCAGCGGAACTATCTGCTCGACGTTCAGAGCTCACGCACTTGGTCATGGCCTACCTCGTCCTGGCTCGCCGAGGCAAATGTCGTCGTCGCTTGGGAGAGGCTTTGTGGCTCTTCGGACGTGTAGCTCGTCGCCTGCGAGGCCCCCGTGTAGCCTACAACGTAGAATACGCTGATCCAAGCAGCCGATATGGGCGTTCCGGACGCTGGGAGCCGTAGTCGTCTTGGATCGGAGGTTGAGTCGGTCGATACCCTTGCGACGTGCTTGGAGCCATACCGCTGAGGTTGCATGGAGTACCTGTCGATCGGAAGACGGGCTGCATGTGGTTATTGCTCCTCGGTGCATGGCCGCTTCCATGGGGCGTCGTCCCGCGGTACGATGGCGGCCGCAGCGCTGCGCCATGCCCATCGCGCTTCCTGCATTGTCCGTTGACCTCATGCATCCTCATGCATACCCGCGTCTACCTTCCGTCGTGCCCCAGCATCTGCGATAGCGATACGACCTGCCGTGACATCCCGCGCTTCCTCTCGGCCGCTTCTTCCTTCGCGCGCGATTCCCGAAATGCGATCTTGGCTGCCTCTGACCGGATAAGTTCGTATAGTATCCGTTATTGAAGGCAGTTGCCACCAGCACTTCTGCCGAATATAACATGTCGTGCCGAATATAATGCGGGCAGCAAGCACGGGCGACGTCGTCGACCGCTTCCGGCCGCTCGAGAAGCAATACCGCCATCGGAGTAGCGACCACAAGAACGCACGCCAGCGTCGCCATGATGCCCATCGGCAGACCGACCGCGTCGACTTCTCGGGCGTCATCGACGTCCATGCCAAGGACGCCAACTCGGCTGCCAATATGGCTCGCCTCCGTGGCCGCGCGCCGTCCTCCGAGGCGCTCGCTTTCGACTACACCATCCTTAGCCCTCGCGATGCCTACATTTACGAGATCGAAGGGCTCAGCGGCATGATGGTGCTTACTGGTGCCATGCCCATCACGACCCAAGTCGAGTGGGCCTTCCGCGCCGTACGAGCTCACTCGCAACAGCCCTATAACAATGTGACCAACCTCACGGGCGATCGAGCTGCGACGACGAGGCTCTGGGAAGACGCATGGCATGAAGACGCGACGACGCATGGGCGGCCAGCGTGGAAGGCGTTCCACGCCTTGCGCTGGGCCAACATTGGCGCCCATTACGACTGGACAGCGCGCGAGTACGTGGCCGACCCCGACATTCCTCCGCTGCCAGAGGAGCTCAAGCAGCTCGTGAAGGAGGTGTACGCGATGACAAGCTACGTTAACGGGAAGGACGTCGAGTCGGGCATCGTCAATTTTTACCCGGCCGGGACCTGCATGGGCGGCCACTTGGACAACGCCGAGTTCGACATGGTCAACCCAATCGTGTCGCTGAGCCTCGGCACGCAGTGTGTGTACTTGCAAGGCGGCTTGACGCGTGCGACGACGCCGACAGCGCTCTGGCTGCGCAGCGGTACACCGACGCGTCCGACACAATTTAGCTCATGCGTAAGTAGGTGATATCCTTGTCATGGGTGGCGAAGCTCGTCGATGCTTCCATGGCGTCCCGCTCGTCACCGACCAGCTTCCCGACGACTTTGCGGCGTGCACCCAAGCACTGAAGCACACGCACATCCCAGCCGAAGTCGACGCTTTCGCAGATTACATCGCGCACGCCAGAGTCAACATCAACCTCCGGCGCGTCGCGGACCGCGAGTAGCTTCGGCCTCATCTTAGTTGCTCAACAACATCTTAGTTCTCAGATATACATCCTCGTCTTGGGGTGGTTCTTCTGGTCGGACATCGCATTGCGCTCTCGAGGTGAGCGCGTGGCCACAAGAATCCGCGTTTCGCGCCGGCGCGAGCGCGAGCGGTGGTGGTACGCCGACGATCGACATCCTTGTCGAGATTCGTGCAACTTCAACTTGGGCATTTTGAATTATTTTAAAAAATAAAATAAAATAAAATAAAAAACCGCCAGTTTGCGTGGCCATGGTGATTGTGAACGCGCAGCTCCGGCGCGACTTCCGCGGGAAGCTGCCGCTGTCGACGGCCAAGCTGAACGCGCAGCTCAACGCGATGCTGCGCTACCTCAACGCGTCGTCAGCCACGCCATGGTAGCCATGGTCACCATCGCCAACGATCTTTCAGCGCATGGCCTAGGGACGCCGGTCTGCTCCTCACGACCAACAAGCACATCCAGTACCTCAACCGCACGACGCGCAAGAAGGACAAGCCCACGGACATCCTCTCGTTTCCCAATTACAAGGTAATACACTTCGCCTTTCTTGCTAATGAATTTCGCTTCTCTTGGGTGGCAGATCGCGGTGCCCGGCGTGTTGCCGTCCGTCGCGACGGAAGAGGACCGGTACCTCGGTGACATGTTCATCGGCATCCCGTACGTGCAGTCGTTCTGCAAGCACCACGGTGCGTGGCCATGCACGTCGAGTCGACAACGCCTCACTTGGGTCATAGATACGACGTTGGACGACCGCTTGCCCGTGCTTGTGGCCCACGGGCTCTGCCACCTCATCGGGTAGCTTTGCTGCGTCGACACCGTGCAATCTCATCTTGGGTGCTGTCGTAGCTACGACCACGAGAACGACGCCGACTACGAGGTCATGCAAGCGCGCGAGGACGACGTGCTAGCCAACTACCGCGATTTCCTGCCACCAGCGTTCCAGGCATGATGGAAGAAGTTAATTACAAAACTGACTACGACTACTTGATATCACGCTACGATATCATCATATACTTAGTTGGCGTCCGTGTACTGCTCGTACATGTCGTAGACGACCGAGCAGCCGGTCTTCATGACCATGGTCGTGAACGCGCAGTGCAAGCAGCGCGGGATAAAGCCGGCCATCGAGAAGCCGACGAGGCGCTTCATGCCGCCCTTGGCGTACTCGTCCTTGAAGGTCGAGATGATGCCGACGTTGGCGCCGGCCTTGGACGCCTGTTGGATCTGGGCGACCATGACGTCGACCGGAAGCGTCGCAATGCATGAGAGGGTACCACCAATGAGCGACGAAGCGAGCTCTTCGGTGACTGTGAGCTTCTTCTTCGGGTCGTCCCCCTTGAAGAGCGCTTCTTCCGTGAGGACGCAGAACGCATACCGCGTCGACCAGTCGGCCACGCGCTTGAGCGAGAAGACGATGCTGCCCTTCATGAGCGCCGAAATGCCTTCGTGGCGAATGACGTTCATGCCGACCTGGCCCGATTTCTTGCACGTTTCCCAGCCCGTCATCTTGTTGCGGAACACCGGGTCCGTCATGACGCGCGTCTTCAACAGCAGCGTCGGCGAGAGAAAGATGCCTTGGACACCGCCGCCAAAGCCGCCGGAAATGATCTCGGCCGTGCGGTCGCTGAGCGTGCCCTGCTTCACCAGCGGCACCATCTGCATGCGCGCAAAGGCTTGGCCCCACGAGAAGACGGAGCCCTTCGCGATGGCCTGCACCGTGCCCCACGGAAAAAAGCCGTCCCAGATGCCGTAAATGCCCTTGGCCTTGGTGATTTCGCGGCCGAGCTCGAGGTACGACTTGTGGCCTTGCGTTTGCTTCATGACCTTGATAAACTCGAAGAAGTGGCCGAGCGCGAGCTCATACGACCAGGCGACGCCGGCGCCGATGACAAACTTGGCCGTCGGGTTCTGCGGCTTCTTGCCGACCGCGAGGGGCTTGGGCGCCGTCAGCACGGGGGTCGTCGTCGTGAGCATCAGAGGCGAAAAGGAAAAGTGGACGGCTTTCGTTTTGGTGCTATTTTTATCAGCGCGCGCATTTTATTCGCCCAATTGGTAGCAAGTTCCCACGCCAAAAAGATACTTTTTTATTATTATGCTGCCCGTTGCACGTAATAAAAAAATGCACCGTGGATTCGCGTGTACTTGGTGTTTGTATATGGCGGTATAAGCCCCCCGGGCTAAAAACACTCGCCGTCGGCATCCGTGGACTGTTTGACGCAATCCAGCCTGTTGAAGCTGAGCGGCACTTTCGGCCAATCCGCGACCGCGCTGCATTAAAATGTCGATGACGTCGGCGCATCATTCGCGTGATGAGAGTAAAAATCCGCAAGATCCCAAGGGACACGGTACCGCACCCCGGGGTATACATGGCTGTGAAGGGTCCCGTGGTGCACCCACGATCGCCACGCGGCGCCGTTGACGGCAACCGCACCCCGGGGTACACGTATCCACGCCTCCACACCAAGCAGAAGAAGACACGGACGCAGCGCAAGGCCACGGCCTCTGGCGGCGGAAGGCAGACAGCACGCGACAGACCCGCCAACTTCTACGCCATCCGATGGCGGAATCGGCAGGTTGAAGTCTCTGGGTTGAAGTTGGCAACGGTGAGGATAATTCCGCGGACGGCGACTCTGCGTCCACGGATTATCCGTCTTGCGCTCTCGCCATTCGCGCTTTTGAGCACAGTGAAGGCAACGACGCGCGTAGAGTTGGTGATGCGTTCACATCCTTCTCGCGTTACCTCATTCGACTAGCTACAAAGTCGTGCGCTCCGTGTGCCAGGGCGCGACGCCGCCTGCCTCTGCTGCCACTTGCTCGGTCGGCTCCTCGACGGGCAGCTCAATCTCGTCGTTCGGAAGGATCTCGTACTTGCGAAACATCCACGGCAGGTCGTACGCGGGCAGCGGTGCGCCCGAGACCGTCGAGAGGCCTGTCTGCAGCGCATGAAAGACCGTGTAATAGGCGATTTTCGCGCGCACGACCCGAGTCGCGACGATACCCACTGCGTCACGACGCTGCACTACGATCTGCGTCGCGTGGTCGGCGACGGCCACGAGCCGCCGGTGCTGCTTCCCGAACCGCGCCGTCTGTCGGGTCGCCAGCGTCGCAATGTCGTGGAGCGAGCCGCCGGCGTGCACCCACGAGACGCAGTGCTTGCGACTTGCTGTGGCCACTTGGCTTAGTGCGCCGCTTGTCTTTCGCCAGCGCGCTGCCATCACCTTGGCCTGGGCGCCAAAGGTCGGAAGATCAAACGTGGCGCCGGCGCGCATGGCGACAACGGCAGTTGCGCGGTTCGCGATACGCTCGAGGGCCGTCTTGGCTTGCGCTCTTGCATGCACGTGCGCGTGGGCGTGGGCGGCGGTAAGGTGCCGGAGCGAGTACAAGGCGACGCCACCGCGGACCTCGTGCGCCGCGCTGGTCGTCGCGAGCCGGTGGCGCATCTCATGGAGGAGCTTGGTTGTGCTGGCGATCGCGTAGACCACGCCTTTGGCCACAAACGTCTCAACGACCTTACGCGTGATGAGACGTCGGAGCCGGATCGCGCGGTGGGCCGATGCGACGCCCTTGGCCGTGCTCTGGGCGACAAGGACAGTTGCGAGCGTCGAAAGCACTGACGTCGGGCACGGCGGAACGTGCACAACGAATGGCATCCACGTCGACGAGACGGGCGGCGCTTTCGAGGTGATATCGATGGTCTTGTCGACGCCAAAGCGCGCCCACTGTGAGACCGTGCCGCAGAACGCCCTGGCCTCGCGCTACAACCCGCAAACGTTTGCTTGTATGTAGAGGTATGGTAGAATGGTGGTACCTGTGCGAGCAAGTGCAGCGAGACTCGGAGGCGCTCCATGCCCGTGCGCCGGCGGAGACCGTTGAAGCACACCTTGTCGACGGGCGACGGCGGTGCCGGGCGGTGCAGCATCACGTCCGATGCGAGGCGTGCGTACACAATGTAGTTGGCGTCGTGCTCGTGCGCCACGTGCCCGAGGAGACACCGCCACTCGTCCTTAGTCAACGTGACGCTGGCCAAGTGGAGCATGTCGCGGAAGCCTTCGACGCTCACGACGCCGCAGCGCGACTTGTCGAGGCACCGGAAGAGCGTCGCCCACACCACGTCGAGCGCCTCAGCCTGCGTCGCCATGCGGCCGATCGCCGAGCGCAACGTCGCTGTGGACGCGGTCGCCTTGCGTGGCCGTCGGCCCTCGAGGCGTCGCAGCTGCGCCTTGGCCTGGCAAAAAAGAATAAAAATACAAAATCACATGAGAGGTGCAGCACCGGCGAGTGCAACGGTGCGACAGCTTGAAGCTCGGAGATGGCCTCGCGGACTTGCCCACTGGCGGCGAGCGCCATGCCGAGCGTGTAGTGTGCCATGACATGCTCGGGACAGGCCACGATAGCAGTCCGGAGCGTCGTGATGCTGGTCTCCCACTGCCGCAGGCCCAGGTGGGCACTTCCGAGGTTCACGAGCAGCGCGACCCGCAGCGGTGCCGTCCCGTCCGTCTCGACGTTGACCGGCTCTGGAAGCCGCAAAGCGAGTGCGTAGAGCTCCGAGGCGCGCTCGAGGTCGCCAATCTTGTGCTGCGACACGGCGGCGCGGCACACGGCCTTGAGCTTGGCGTAGTCCGAGAGCTTGGCGTGGCCTGGCGGCAGCGTGCGCCAGTACCACTCGAAGCTCGCGACCGACTGCAGCTCGGGCTTGCGCTGGCGCGTCGTCGGTGTGATGGACGACCGCGGCAGATCCTCGGCTTGCGGCGTGTCGAGAAACGGCATCGGGATCGGCTTGTGCACGGACACCGGTTTCTTCGCCCGGCGTTAAGTCGAAGGCGCCGAGCCGCGCATCGATGGCCTCGAGCGGCGCAAGCTTCTGCGGCGTCGACGGCCGGCGCACTTCAACGTCCGCGCGCGGTGTTGGCGACGGAAATGGACGCCGGCGTGGCATCGTGTGGGTCTTTGGCCGCACGCTCTCCTTGTATGGACTCGACGGACGGCGTACGTCGTCGGGCAGCGAGAACGTTGGCACAGGCAGCGCCGCCAGCACGACGGGCGAGAGCGCCTTCGGGCGATGCAAGCTCTTGGCCGACGGAATGTCGAGAAAGAACGAGCTCTTGCGCACGTCAAAGATGTGCAAGAGCCGGACGGCGGTCGTCTGGAGCTCGATGCACTCGGGATGGCGCTTGGGCAGTGTCTGGATAAAGATATTGGGCAGCATCGCGCGGCCCTACAGATAAGGATACCATCACCGCGTACACCCTGCGTCATTGCCTACTTGGCCGCCAATGGTGCAGCCGCGGACCACGGCCGTCGCGTCGGCTTGGGCCAGCGTCAAAAGCAGTCGCACGAGGAGCATGCGCGCCTCGGTGTTCTGCCGCACGACGAGCAGCCGGTACAGCGGCGTCGATAGCGCTACCCATCGAACTGAGCAGCACATGGTGTTGCAGCCAGCGCACCTGCTTCGTTGGCGCGCGCGATCAGCGCCGGACTCTCCAAGTACAGCGTTGTTTCGCGCAGAAAGGGCACCTACGCTGTCGTTGGGAGTGCGCTTTTGATGGAGGTCGCAAGAAGTTTATCGTACGAGGCGGGGCTCGGGCAAGCGGTCTTGCGTTGTGCAGTGCAAAATGAGCGCTAATGGCTCGACCAGCTGCCGGCTCGCGTCGCTTCCATCGTGGACGTACGCGGTCGCTTGCTGCTGCCGGCGACTCGACTCTTGGAGCCGTTGCATAATGAGCTTGGCATGCGACGACGCCGGGTCGTGGAGCACGCGCAGCTTCTGGAAGTAGTCGTTGAGCCAGACCGAGTCGCGCGACACGAGCTCGTCCGCGAGACACGGCCGCTCGTGATGGGACGCGAACGCGTGCAGCCACGCGTGGTTGACGCGGAGAAGGACGGCCGTGAGCTGCGCGTCATCGCATGCGCTTCGCTGGGTCTCTTGCTCGTTTGCACTCGTCATCTCGAGCGCGAGCTCATGCTGCAGGAGCGGGTCGAAGGCGTCGTCGCCGTTGTAGTAGCATGTTGCCGTCTCCATGGCGGCTCTCTATATTTATATATTCCTGACAACACCCGATAGTCTACTAGACCTCGAGCACGAGCCTCGCCCCATTATAGTGGGATCGACTATAGTATTGTCGTCGCAAGAGTTTAGTTAGTCGATCGGAGTATGGTAGCAAAAGGCGGTTTGTAGGTTTACATAAAATCATCGAAATCGTCATCGCCATAGTCGTAGTCCTCCACGTTGGCACCGGCGCCGGCGCCGCCCGTCGCCCGCTCGACCTTGGCGTAGCCCTGCTTGCCCGTGACCTTCTTCTTCTTGCCCTTGGGCTTGGCGGCCTGGATCTTCTCGTTCTTGATGACCTACGCAGCATCCCACAGGCATGAGCCTCTCGAGAGAATCGAGCGAGGTCGACGTACGTTGATGATGGTCGTAAGGTCGTTCATGTCGTTGGCCGTGAGGTTCGTCGACGCGTGCGAGATGAGCGTCTTCATAAACTCGACGACGTATTTGGCGTTCTAGACAGCGATGGGATGAGGGGCAAGCCCCACAAGAATGGAGGCATACCGAGTTGACGAGGCGCTTGCCGACAAGCGACCCGAGGTCCTCGTGGTCGGCGAGCGTCACAAGCTTCATGTCCGAGACGACCGTCTCGAGGTCGCCGGCCTTCGCGACCTTGGTCTTGACCGCGTTCGACGTGCTCAAACCAAACGCGTCGAGCGTGTTCTCAAAGTCGGCTTCCTCGATCGAGCGCTGCTGCTTGGCCTTGAGTTCGTCGGCCGTCATGTGGCGCTCCTCCTCGGCGCGGGCCTTGGCGATCGCGACTTCAAGCTTGTGCTTCTCCTCCTGCTCCTTGAGCATCATCTTCTTGAGCTGCTTGGGCTTGAGGGGACCCGTGGGCGCGGCCGGCTTGGCGGCGACGACGGGCTTGACTTCTTCCTCCTCCTCTTCCGAGTCGTCCCAGTTGGCGACGACAGGCTTCTTGTCGTTCAACCTACGAGTCCATTAGCCGCCGCTTCGCCGCCAATGGCCAAAGTCGCGTACGTGGGCACTTCGAATTCTTCATCATCTACATACGGTCGCATGAGGCCATCGTCGTCTACGCAGGAGGCGCGTGCGTACCCCAGGAGTCCATGGCGCTTGCTTCCTCGAGGGCGTTCGTTGGATTTTGACTGGCGACGGCGAATAGGCCCTCGGTTCATTTTGGCCAATGGCCTTCGTTTGCGCCGATGCATTCTGACAGGTTTCAAGCTCTCGCTTTTTGCATCATTTTCTACCAATACGGCAAGAATACATACATGCGGGATATCTTATTTACACAGGTATCGATTATCAAAGGTTGAAGTCGATATGGCGCCAAGCCATGATGGGGATGACACATCCGCGCGTCGATGCTGCGAGTACACCGTCGTATCCTTGAGCTCAAGGACAGGATGAACCTTGTGTGGGCTCATGGATTGACCTACCAGGAACTGTCGTCGATTGCATACAGACCTGCGCTGCTGCATGCAACCTCCTCGCCTCGCATCGTCCAGCCGTCATATCCACGCGCCATCGACTTTGCATGCATGTCGTCACCCGATTCCGACATCTCATTTCTCATTCGCGTTAGCGGTAAGCCCGATGGCGTAGAGTGCAACAAAGCTGCGCTCATGTCGCTACTAGGATGGTACTTGTTCATGCTCCGACGCAAGAGGGACCTCTGTCAAGCACATCGGGTCCCATCAACGATGCAAAGGCATGAGCTAAATGCGAGTCACCAATTTGGAAGCAGTGGTCAATGGCACGCGTCCTGCAAGATATGCACTTGTACGAGCGAGTGCATCTCTCTCAAACCACCGACTGCAATGCAATGGCATGTATTGAGAATTCCGAACTTGGAAAACGAGCGAGCGCTAGCTGCGGCTGCTAAAACCACGGAACCCAGTTCGAGGGCATGACCGCCAGGGACTGCGGGTCTGTGGCCGCCGCGATGATGTCGTCGATCATCGTCATCGAGATGGACACGTTGCGAAGCGGCATGATGGTATTCAAGCGGGCCTCCGTGTATGGCACGCTCTGTGGCGCGACGACCGGGTCGCTCTACATCACCCGCTGCTCGTAAAATGAGCTTTTGCAAACGAAAAGACGCACCGCGAGAAGGCGCTGCATCGTCACGTGGTGCTGGCACAACCTACGCTCACACAAAAGTCAGCTGTCATCCTCATGCAAGGCGTGTACCTCGAGCGTCTCGGCGCACGCCATGGCAAAGAAGCCGCCCGCGCCGCTCGGCCCAAGCGCGGCAACGAGGTTGCGCGTGAGGCGAATTGGCACGGCCTCAATGTGCTCCGTCGCGCCGTCGACTATACGCATATCACGTCATGCATCGTGGTACATGTATGTCATCGTGACGTACAGTTGTGGTCGAAGACAATGCCGAAATCGATGTAGACAACGCCACCGTTCATCGTGTTGAGGAGAAAGTTGCCGGCATGGCGGTCACCGAGACCCATGACCACGCCAAGCACGGACGATGACGCCAGTGTGCGCGTGTACTGGAGGCGGCTTTGGTACCTACAACACCCCACAACTTGGTCGTTGCATGCGCAAAAGAACGGTCGTACCACGCATACGGGTCCGGGAACTTTGTCAGGAACCACTGCGGGAGCGTGATGGGGCCATCGGCCAGCATCTTGAGGCGCGCATCGATGTCCACGCTCTCCCATCGATCGAACCAGTCGTTAAGCATGCTCTGGCTCTCGCAGATATGGGTCACCAGCGGCTCGGCGTTGGCGACGAACTCCAGCACGCCGACGTCCTCGCCGCCAGCTTGCACGCTGCGTCAAAGAGTCGAGCCGCGCGGTCCGACTGCTGGCGGATGCGCCGGCCGACAAAGTCGCGGGGGTTCTCGAAGAGCCACTGCGTGAAACTCTGGAGTTCCCGAGAGTTTCGAAAAAGCCGCTGCGCGATGACGTGCGCCACGTGGTACGGGTGGTCGACGCACATGCGGACAAGCAAGTCGCCGAGCAGGTGGCAGCAAGGCTTGTCGTTGCGCTTGAACGCAGCCAGAAACTGCGCCGCGATCGCGTGCGTGTGCGGCACCAAAGCCACCGTCGGCACGCGGGTGCCGGTGTCCAAAAGGAGCCGACGCATGGCGCTGGCCACGTCCTTGTCGCAGCGGTGCTGAAATCACAACCCGAGAAAGTCGAAGGTGGACGCCCCGGTGCACCTATGCACACCATGTCCTCGGTACACAATACACAATCTGGGGTTTGTACCGGAGGCTCTTGGCATACATCTCGAGCGCGCGCACGACCAGTTCGGGTGCTCCTTGATTGTCCCACGCCTTGGCGAGTGCCAAATAGACCTTGCCCGCGCGCTTGTCGGTCGGGTTCTCGAGCTGGCTCCACGCCAGGTCCCACAGCGACATATTAGCGTCGGCTTGGAACGCTGTCCAGCCGCCGGCGCCGGGTTGTGCCGTCCAGTCGACGGTCGAGAGATGATCGTCCTCGGCCAAGCCGTTCTGCACGAGCTTCGTGAGCAGCCGCACGTCCGAGGCACCGGGCAGCAGCTGCAGCGTTGTCTCGAGCTCGGCGAAAACGCCGGCGACGATGTGCGGAGCAGCATCCCGCTGCGCGACGGCGACGCGCTCCACAAACCATTCCGCCCGAGTCTGCAAAGAGGCTTTGAGGGTGGTCAGGAGTCGCTGCTCGACCGCGAGGCACCGCAGGAGAGCGCGGGGCTCGTCGCAATGCTGCTTGTGCCCTTCTTTCCAACGCTCGACGAGCGCCAGCCCGTCCCCTTGGATCTACATGTACATGCGCGGGTGAGCCATCTACATTTGATGCACATGATCGGGACCTGAAGATTGGCGCTGACGTCTGCGATCTTGATGAGATCTTGTTGGTCCAGCACCGCCTTGGTCACCGCGATCGTTGGCTCGAGCATGCCGTCTTGCACGATGCGCAGCTTGGCCAATGACGCCACGCGTGTGTAGTCACCCGCTTCGAGGGCGACCAAGGAGTCGTTCGTGGCTTTCGGCGGATCGAGCAGCGACCATTGGCTCAAGTCTGCCAGAGCCTTGGCGTAACTCAGTTGCAGTTGCAGTGGCGGTGTCGACGCCACTGTGACCCAGTACGCGTTGGCCTTGCATGCGGTGTCGCCGATCGCGTTGAAGGCGGCCATAGCCCAATGCTGACTATCGCCTGCGCCCGCACGCTCGACGCACTGGAGCACCGAGTACGGCATGTTGCACTGCAGCGCGTACTCCATGAGAAGATGCCACGGCAGGAGCTGCGCCGGGTCCAACACGCGGGCCGCGCGGAGGAACGACTCGACCAAGACCTGCCCGTTTCGCACGTGTGCGTTTAAGATGGTGTGGAGGATGCCGGTGGCTTCTTGAGGCGTCGCCTGCAATACCTCGGCGAGGCCGACGATGAGACACTGCCGCGCGATACCCGGGTCGACGGCCGCCAGATCGATGCATGCCGTGAGCAAAGGATCCATGTTGCAGTGCTCGATGAGCTGCCGCGCCACGTCGTGGACCCAGACGTCGATCGGCTCTGCAAAGGTGCACGTCCACGAGGTCGGAGGGGGCTGAGGAGGGTGCCCAGACACGAGTGGGGTCGGTCCATACGCAGCACGCGCCCGCTCCGCAGCGCTCGCCACGGTCGTGCTCGTGTCCGAGGCGAGTCGGTCGATCGTGGCGACGAGGTCTTCTCGGAGCGGGGCCGATGGCGTCGCGTCAAGCGAAGACGATGGCGTCGCGTCAAGCGAAGACGATGGCGCTGCGTCGAGCGAGGTCGATGGCAGTGCGTCGAGCGACGACGATGGCGGTGGGTCGAGCGGGGGAGGAAGGACCGCGTCGTCCTCGAGCAGGGTCGCGGGCGCGTTGCCTAGCAAGCGACCGACGTGGTCTACCACTCCATGCAGCATGTTCCCGAGGAAGTGGAGGAGGTCATGGAGGAGCGTTGGCATCATGGCGCGTCGACAACTTCAACCCGGCAAGATCGGAAATGATGACCCTCCCAAAGTTGACGTATTGTGTTCTACAGGTTTGGATCCACGTATGCATTTTGACAGGATATCGAAACCTGGCGTGTTATTTGAGCCAATGGCCTTGCCGGATTTGAAACGTGGCACGCGGAGGATCCTCCGCCGGAACGACGCGCTTCGGGTCATGCGAACCCATGGGAGCAGAGTCTACATGTATTAGAGATAGTTAATTCGACGTCGTGGGCGTCTTCTTGGCCTTCTTGTTCTTGTTCTTCTTCTTGGGCGCCGCCGTCTCGTCCTTCGCCGCCGCTTCCTTGGGCGCCTCGGCCTCCATCGCCGCCTTGCGCTTGGCCTTCTTCTTCTGGCCCTTGGAGAGACCCGAGACCTCGTGCTCGACGACGACCGTGGGCACAATGTCCTTGGTCGATTGCGGCTTCTTGGCCTTGGGCTTCTTCTCCACGACAGGCTCGGGCACCTCTTCATCGCCGTGCGCGTGCGACGTCTTGCACGCCGAGAGCGCCGTCACGAGCGCCGAGCCATACATCTTGGTCGAGACGATCGGCTGCACGTCGGCGTTGGCCGCGACCGTGTCGTTGCCGTCAAGCGCAAAGTCCGCGAGGTCCCACACCTGCACGACGCCCTTGGACGTCGCGAGCACGATGAACGGCAGCGCGGTCTCATCGGGCTTGGCCACGATCTGCATGCAGCGGATGCGTGCGTCCAGCGACGCGTGCTTGACTTCGGCGACAACGCTACAAAACACGCAACTTGAGCATCGTGGATCCACGATCGAGCGCGTACCCGCCCGACGCGCGGTGAATGTAAAAGCTGCCGTCGTCGAGGCCGCAGACGACGAGGTCGGTGGTCGCAAACGCCGCCGTGTTCACCTTCTTCTTGTGCTCGAGAACGGCGAGGAGCTAGGATGCAGTTGGTATGAGCCAAGCGAAGAGCAAGGATGAAGGACGTACATCGGCGTTGGCAGCGCCAAAGAGCGAGACATCGCGGCCCATGACAAGACCATACCTAGGTAGAGGCATGAGCAAGATGTCGTAGAGATATATAGGAAAACGTACCGGTTGCCGTCGTGGGAAAGGAACACCTCGGAGGCCTCCTGGTCGAGGCGGCGAATGTACGCCGAGCGGCCCTTGACCAAGTTCCACATGCGGAGCGTCTTGTCGCGCGCGACCGAGAACGCCAGCTTGCCGCTCGGGTGCACGGCGATCGAGTTGACGGGCGCCCTACACAGCGATGCTAAGCCCACGCGCGTTCGTGGCAGTTGCGTCTACTTGTGGCCGCCCAGGATATGGACGCAGTTCCAGTCGGACGTGCGCCAGATGCAGATCGTGTTGTCGGCGCTGCCACTGAGCACGTGCGACTTGCCATAGTACTCGAGGCACGTGACGGCGCCTGATGCACCATCCATCTATGAGATCCTCGAGGTTCAAGATGGTCGCGCGTACCCTTGTGCTGCATGAGGATACCGACTTCGACCTTGCGCTTGACGTTGTAGATCCTATATGCAGCGTGAGAAGAGGGCGAGGCGATAGATGCGAGGCCCACTTGATCATTTCGTCCGTGCTGCCCGTGAGGAGCGTCTTGCCGTCGTGCTCCATCATCATCGCGATCGACTTGATGCACTCGGTGTGCGCCGGGTAGCCGTAGATCATCTTGAGCTTGGCTTTCTTGGCGAGGAGGTCATCCATCGAGGTCTCCCAGCCGTACAGCATCCCTTCGTACGTCCCCGCGACGACCTGCAGCATGTTGGCGGCCATGAGAGCAATCTCCAAATCAATTGGCCAGGGCCATTTCCATACAAACTATTGGTCCCGCATTTGTCCGCATACGACACCTCTTATCCGGATCTCGTTGTCAATCTCAGGAGGCGCCAAGGTGGAGCCGGCAGCCCACGACAGCTCGAGCCTCTGAATGGGGTACATAGTGTATATTAAGTATGGCTTTCGAAGACAACTCGTACATTGAGGTCGCTACACGGCGGCCATCGACTTTTGCTGCAGCGACGACTTGGCGCGCAGCAAATTGCGCTGCGATTTCTCGTGGCGTTCGCGGAGCCGGAGCATGCCAATCAAGACAACGCACAAGCCAAAGAGCGCGGCCGAGATAAGCGTACAGATGAAGCCGAGGCCGTCCTTGACGCCTGCTCGGGTCTGGAGCCGGGACTTGAGCACCATCCAGAACGTGATGGTGAGCAGGTTCGCAAAGAGGCTGGCGAACGCGAGGAGCTTGCAGAGCGCGAGGAGGCACGACTTGTTGGTCGCTGCGCACGTCCACGTGAGGTAGGCAGCGACCATGAAGGTGCCGAGGATCGCTTGGATGAGGCACATGGCCATGGCTGCGTGCCCGATCGAGCCGCACGTCGCCTCGAGGAACGCGCCGTCAACCATATGCCCCGTGGCGTTCCACGACTTGCCAGCATAGGCGGCGCAGAGCGTCATATTGGCTGGGATCAAGAGCTTCCCAGCGTAGCGCTGCATTTCGCCGACGTTGGGCGGGAGCGAGAAGGAGTAGCAGACGCCGCGCACGCAGTGACTGGCGAGGCCCACCGACTCGGTCGCCGACTCGAGCCACGTCGGCAGCACGAGCTGCGTCCACGAGAAGCCCGCGGCCGCGATGCAGAGCACGAGCGTCACGACGCCCTTGGGGGACCAGAACATATCTTTCTACTGCGCCTGCTGGGCCAAGAGGCGCCGGAGAATTTCGAACGCCCAATCCCTGATCGGCTTCGAAAAGATTGGACCAATCAGAGGCCGCGGGCGGTTTCAGCGAGCGACGCCTCCCAAGATCTTAGTTTGCTTTTCACCACCGATCGAGCAAGATGGCGTGCTCGTGGACCGGGCTCCTTGCGATCTTCCTCAGCGTCGCCGCGCTCACGCTCGCAACGATCGCGCTCGCGATCCCCATGTGGTCCAGCACGGTCATCCCCGGCGACATCAAGAATGCGACTGCTTACCAGAACGTCAAGTTTACGACAGGCGTGTGGGGCTACTGCGTCAACGCCGACTTTGGATCGAGTGGCATCGTGCTCGACCAGTGCTTTAGCTTTTACCGCACGGCCGGCGCCGGCGGCGAGCTCAAGATGAACGGCTCCTCAGTCACCAAGATTGCGATCGGGCTTGACGTGTGCTCCGAGTACCTGAACACCAACAGCTCGACGGCCATGATCAGCACGCGCATCGCGGGCATGGACAAGGACGCGTTCTACGGCTTCATGGACAAGTCGTGCGGGTCCCTCGGCAAGGTGACGCTCGCGTTTGCAACCCTCGGCATGGCCTTTGGCCTCCTCAGCGTCCTCTCACTCGTCCTCTTTGTCACGTGCTGCGCGGCCACGTCGCGCTTTGTGACCTTTGCGTCGATCTTTACATTGGCTACGTTTGGCTCGACGCTCATTGCGTTTTGCTGCTGGGCCGGCCAAGTGCAGCCGCTCGGCGGGTACGTTTCGTACGGCGCGGGCTTTGGCTTGGAGATCGCGTCGTTCGTGCTTGCGCTCGCGGCGTTTGTCGCGATCAAGCTGCACCAGTCGTATGGCGAGAAGGCGTTGATCAAGGAGCCCAACATCAAGGTCTAAGGCGCGAGTCGTAGGACTTTGAAGTTTGCATAAGATTCCATGTATGGAACAGAGTTGTGTGCATGTTGAATGCATTGGCGTCGACTAATCATGCAGCTTACACGCCGTGCTCGCTGAGGAAATCTTCTCCTTCGCTGCCATGGTGGTATGCGCTCCTTTATCTCAGCGACGAGCATCTTAGTGCAGTAGCATTTGACGATGTCCTTGCCAGCGCTGCCCTCCCTCGTAGTACCGCCCGCCGGCAGCTCCCGCCGGCTGGCCCGCCGGGCGCCATTCGAACGCGGGATTTGGCCAATCATTTTGCAGGATACACGCAAGAGAAATTCCTTCTTTGCAGCAGTGTTGCAGCAATGCTTCAACGAGTAGCCTCGGTGAGCGCACGACTGCATCGAAGTGACAGTTTAAGGTTATATAATGAGCCAGTGGGCAGGGTATCCTTGGGCCTTCATTGGGCCTTGGACCTGTCCCGAGCGACCTCGCGAGGGTCGTCGTCCATTCCGTGGCAAGGTGCGGCACCCTTGCGCGAAAATAGTTGCAACGCTGCCGCAAAGAAGGAATTACACCTTGACGCTCCGACTGCCACGTATTGAATCCGGCAAGGCCATTGGCTCGGTCGGAATTGAGTTGTCATACGATGCAGCCAGATGGAGCCACGAAATGTTCTTTCGGACGCCCTTCTTCATCGTGGATGAGGGAAGAAGGGAGTACTCTTCGAATCGGCTCGGCTCGGCATGATGCAGCTCCGCGCCGTAGTCGACAGGCCGGATCCTCTTGGCGATCGTCCAGCAGCGCGATGTCCCCTCAAATATGTCTGCGGCTGCAACTACGGACGCTTGGTGCCCTTGAACGTGCTGCGCCGCTTCGTTCGTGCCGGAACCGCCACCGGCGCCGCGGGCGCCGACGCTCCGTGGCTTTCTCTCTGCATCTTGCGCCACCTCGTCGAGGCTTTGATTCATCTGCGCGTTGTCGGCCAAAGAGCGCCGCCGAGCCGCTGCGTCTCGACCTCCATCCAACTCCACGAGCTATACAGCACTCGACCCGTTCCAAGGGCTGCGTAGGGTACAATCAACGAGTACGAGCGCGCTCTAATATACACGTAGGCTGCGCCGACGACGGGGCGATCGCGCTTGGGACGCCTGCACCGGACGACTTCGTGCGGCTTGCTTGCGTAGTTCTTCGTGGATTGCGCGCTGGACGTACGCTTGAGACGCCGTCCATGCCAGGAGGCTTTCGGTCTTCGGGTCCTTTGCTCGGCCAGCATCCTGCTCGACACGATGATACATGGCGTATGGAAGCCCAATGAGTCCCGATTCGAGTGGCACCGACGGCTTCATTGACGTGGCATGCACCGAGACGCTCGAGGCGTAGCATCAGGACAAGTCGATGGTGCCAACGTAGGTGGCGCCAGCTCAGCGTGACGATGCAGCGCTCACTCTCGACAGGGACTATCTAGTTCCTCATACAAGCAGGTTCCATCCTTCCATGTACGTACACGTAGTATGGTATGTAGGACGAAGAAAGGGCGGCAACGACACCAACTAAGTTGAAGACTACTAGTACTAGTACACCAACATCGAATGAGCTATAATATGCGAATCCATGTTGTATCATGATCTTGTGCGAGCGATGGTAGAAGAAAAGACGCGGTATATAATGATTATGCACGCTTCGGTTGCGTCTTCTACATAGTAGCGCTGTCGTCGTCGTCGGCCCCCATATCAGTGTCGGGCATGTCCGAAGCAGGACCTACTTCAAAAGGTGTAAAGACCGACTTGGGCGTCGGCGCGCCTTGGGCATACGTCAAGGC
>NW_008246086.1:605780-609600 GCF_000281045.1 Saprolegnia diclina VS20 | reverse complement strand
ACCGGATTTCACGAGATATGGCACGAGTAGAACACACATAGAACACACACGATAGCTATAATGACTATTGCATGGCGCTCGGCGTGTCAAACCCCGATGCGCGCCTCCTATCTGCGTGGCCACGGTTTAGCAGCGAATGCGGCGCTGCAGAGCGTCGAGTGACGGCTGTGGACGCTGCAAAAGCGTCCATCGCGTTCACCAACAGTCGTCGCTGACCACATCGCTTTTGCATTTTTACGGGCTTTGTGCGAACATCATGGGGCGCGTGGCATGCAAAAATAGAGGGACAAGAATGCGCTGACTGACGCACAACAATGGAAGCGCGCGTACGAGGCCTTATCGGCCAAGCACCAGACGACGACGGAGCTCTAGGAGCAAGTGCAACAAACGCGCGCGCTTCGCTCGAGATCCAAGTCGACTTGTCGACGACAGCGTGCTTGGCGGCGCAGCAGTGCGCCGTGACGTACGAGCACACAAGCCAACAGCTCTTGGCGGCTAACCAGGCGCTCTTTCAGCAAGTCGCTGGCTTGCAGGCGGCGCTCCACGCGACGCAAGGTTATGTCGTGCAACTGGCTGCATCGCTTCAGCCCCAAGGCGCGCCGGCACCGCACTTTTTTGCTGCGCCGCAGCACAGCTCGGCGCCGGACGTCGATATGGAGGCCGACTTTGAAGACGTCCCAGCTCCGGCTCCAGCTCCGGCTCTCGCTACAGCTCCGGCCCCAGCGCCACCGCAAGCGGTACGCCCATGCGATCTTCACCTCGCCACGTTTTCATTGCGTTCTAGGTACCTTCCGCGCCAACATTGAGTCGTATCGCTCCTTCCGCACCAACTATATGTTCAACACAGATCAAGAGTATTGTGGTTTTAGTACTAGAACAACCGCGACGCCAACCTCCCTTGTCACATGATGCAGCGATGGCGAACCTGATGCGTTGCAAGCTGCGCGGGACTTCAAAAGTACGCCGTACAGAAGAGGACCTTACGAATTGGCTATCAACCACATTGCGATCGTCGTACATGGTGCCAAAGCTGCACCCGAGCGAGTCGGCGGCCACGAGCGTCGTCTTGTTGGTGAACGGCATGAGCGTCGTCGCGAGCAGCCGCTTGCAGCGTTCGAGGGCCGGGTTGACGCCTGGGCAGCCATGGACGTTGGTCGTGTTGGCGTCGAGTTTGGTCACGAGCGTCCACGGACCGTTGGCGGCCGGAATGAGGCTGCAGAGGTCGTTGATGGCGGCCTGCTTGGTCGTCATGAGGCAGGCGGGCGCAGGTGCGCAAAGCGGACACTGGGCAAGTCGGGCGACGCCGTGTAGATGGGCGCAAAGTGGCCCATGACCGAGGTGTGGCGATGGATCTTGCCTCCTCGACAGACAATGCCAATGCAAGTGAGCAGAGCAGTGGTGGCGTTCTCTGTGTCGAACCCTACCCGCGCCGATGGAGCTCAAATTACGAGTGATGTGTCAAGTCAAACGTGCAAGGTTGGCAGTCAAAGATGCATCGAATATCGGTTCCGAGTTCTCTTGGCTGAGAAAGAATGGGTCGCCGCTCAATATATCACAGCGTGTATAGTCCTCTTGCATTGCATGCGGCCAGCTAGACACAAGGCCGTTGGTCCTTACACGTAGTCTGAAGCACCGAGGACCGGCCACGAGGGCGACTCGATGCTTCGTAGTGTGAGGCGCCAAGGACGGTCAAGTAATCGTTGCTGGAATAGCCGCTCGTCCTTGGACGATGACGCTACACAGCGATGTGTCACCATGGGGCAGACGACGCTGCCGCATCGATTCGGTCGGTCGGTGGTTGATTCTTGATGACGTCATGTTGCAGCTGTTGAAACATTCAAGATTCGTTCAAAATAAAAACAGTTCCGTTCCACTGTCATAAAAAATACACCGGTCGGCCAAGTACAAACTATACTGGGCGTGCATTTATTATTTTTATTATTTTTATTTTATGCTGTGCTGCCTCGCATTTAAATTGATCGCAATTAAATGCACTCGGCGGTCGAAAAAGATACTCGTGTCCGACAGCGTTGTTTTGAGAGAAGGTCCGTAGCGCACATCGCGCCATGGCACTGATTCGTCCCTGAATGCAACGACATGACTCTGTCGGCGAAAGAGTATCGCCATTGCATATCTTTTGCTTCGTTGGAAGATGTCGCATGGATGTGTACGCTCGGCACCGCGATCGAATTCACAAATGCAATCCAAACCGACCCAAGACGATCTCTCCCACACCTTCCTGCCGCCGGGCGTGAGCCGCCAGTTGCTTGGATATACAGAGCGACGACCCGTTCTTTCTCAGCCCAGCGAGCTCCCAATGTAGCACTTTGGCTGGCAGCATGCACGTTGGATTGGTACAACTTCAAGGTATCGGTGCAGGTAGAATAACGAAGCAGAGAACGCTACCACCCTCGCTTGCCTTGGCTGTACATAGGTGGACATATAGTGATTTGATTCAGCAGTGACGATGCTAGCTTGCACTTGGAGCGACCCAATACAGTACACCCAATACGAAATGCGCCGTCGCGAATATCATTTCGCTAGGACAGTTGAAGCTAGAGCTTCGAAAACTAGGCCGTCTGGAATGCCACTGGGAGGCAAGAGGCCACAAGCCGACTGGATGTAGCCTCAGCGATAGCTGTCGGCGTTGACGACTTGCTCAGTGCATCCAGAGTGACATTGGCGCCTCGACGAATCAATCGAATGCACGACAGATCTTCTACGTACGGTTTCTCGTCACGTCATCAGATGACGTGATACACCGACCTGTCACGAACAGACGAATCATCAGGACTCTAGTACACTTTGAACAACAAGCCTCGCTCATGACACCACTGGACGCTCCATCCGCTGCCAGACTCCAAACTCGGCCAATTGACCAGGAAAGCACGCATTCGGGTTGGAAACGCTGCCATCACCGAGATGCAAAAGTCGCTATGTTGGTTTTTCTTCTCCTTCAAACCCCCTGGACTTCTTCAGACATCTGTTCTATGAGGGTTTAGGCGTTTCGATGATATGGAGCAGGTTGCACGTAGCGGTGGAGGGCCGCCGACGTCTGGGCAGGCGTTGACGTTGGTCGTATTGGCGCCGAGGATAATCACAAGCGACCAGATGTCGTTGGCGGCCGGATGAGGCGCAAGAGGTCGTTGATTGCGGCCTCTTGGCCGTGATGAGGCAGCACGCTGCCGCGGCTTCGACGTCGTAAGACGCGTGCTGAGCCAGCCAGGCGTCACCGTTTGGGTCCAGCAGCCCGGTGGCATGGGCCGTGTTCTCTGTCTCGTAACCCTATCCGCGCCGACGGTTCAAGTTGCGTGTGGCCAGCCTGCGTACTGCGCTATTGCTCGTCTTTAGTCAATCAATGCTCGATGCTACTAGTATTGCGAGCTCTCTGGGCCGAAAAGGAGCGATTCGCTGGCTTGTGTATACCATGCACAGCTATCGAAGCGACGTGCACGTGTGAGCGAGACGAAGCTGTGCCCATACCCTAAGACCATCATTCCAATTCACTTCGAAATGCGCCACGTCATCGGTCGATATGATCGAGTTGACTGCATACAAAACGCCTAACATCTTCAGATCGAGGGGGATTTTCTGACAGTCCGACACAATTCAAAGGCTTTTTGGCGACTTTGCACCCCAATACAATAACGTTTCGTATACTTTTCTACTTCGTCGTTGGAATATTATTAGTTTGATTGGCAGGCGAGTTTTTAATTGGCAGGCGAGTTTTTAATTCAATTATCCTTCGTCTTCGTCGACGTCACATTTGCTTTGCTCGCGTGGACCGGACCCACAACATACTCAAGATCAGCATCTCTGC
>NW_008246086.1:593594-605570 GCF_000281045.1 Saprolegnia diclina VS20 | reverse complement strand
AAAAATAGGAATTCGGCCGTTTTTTCGTCCTAAGCGGTACCGAATAGGTCAAAATCGTCGCGAAATAGAAGCCAAATCCTATTTCTAGGCGATTTGATTGGCTTAGCCTAAAAAATATTGCCGTACCATTGGCTGTCCTATTTATCCCGTGGATCTGATTGGAGCATCGAATGGGGTCCATCCACGAGCGCCGAAGGCGTCGTCTATAAAAAGGTACTGGGCGTTCCTTGGCTTGTGCTCCCTGGACCCACTATAGCAATGGGTCGCCAAAAGATCTGGACACCAGAGGAGGTCGCCACGCTTGCGCGAGCTTGGATGTCGGTGAGCACCAGCTCGACTGAAGGCGCCGACAAGAAGGCGGCACAGTTTTGGAACGAGGTCGTTGCTCTAGGTCTTCTCGGGTCGGCGCCCTGAGATATTCGTGCTTGTACGTTTCCACAATTGCTGCACAGAAGCGTACGAGTGAGTTTTCTATTTGGCAAGATACCGAATCAACCTCATCAACGAACTTCTCAGCAGTCGAGGACTTACGGCCAGTGGTCTCCGATAATCGAAGATACTCGTCGTGCGCGTCAGCGGGCGTTCCATACGCAAGCATACGCAAAGCGAACGTGATCTTCTGTTCCGGTGACGCCCCGAGACGGCCAGCTCTGTCGCGTCGCTGCGCAAAAAAACTGTCGCTCTCGAGGTCGCCGACGATTCTGCGAAACATTGCACTGGACATGCGGAATCTACACGAGGTAAGGCATTGCACAACGCCATGGTAGGGACAGTACCGACGTCTGAAGAGGGTCTCGCCGTAGGTTGGATCGGGGCTGAGGTAGTCGCGCATGATGTTGCTGTGGCCGGACGCGATGTCGCGCTTTACCATCTTGCGACCAACAACACCGCCGCCGTGGCGTCGCTTGTTCGGTCGGTGAAATACCTCGTGCACGAGTTCGTCATCGTCGTCGTCATCGAGCAAGAACTCGCGCCAGTTACGGTGCATTGGCGCTAATACCGAAGTGAGTGCGCGCGCAAGAGAGCTTACAAAAAGGCGCGAAGCCGGTTAATTCGAGTTTATCCGGTATATGCCGCTTGGATAGGATGGACGGGTGAAGATGGCAAACCTATTCCTATTTCACGATAGGATCCACCAATCACAGCCCTCCGTGAAAATAGGAAATAGGACGTCGGATGGAGATGCTCTGATCATGGCAGCAGGTCCGCGGGAGACCACCGCGACAAGGTCGTGCCACTGCCCAATCTGGTCGACAAGATGGCAGCCATTGTCAAGGTCAAGGCCGGGCTGGCGGCCGACCTCGACGCGTGCGAAGCTCGCCAAGGCCATTGCCGCCGGCGACTTGCCGGACGCCTCAAAGAGCACGTGGGCAGCCCTATACACAGCGAGCTTGTGCAAGGCGCAGACGTCCTACGTCGTGCACGGCGAGGGCTTTGCCAACGTCGTCTTGGCGACCGGCGGCGCGCAGGTCCGCTTCGCTTCGATTTGCTCTACGAGCGAGGCGTTCTTGACACCCAAGGTGTGTTTCGCGGGCATGGAGGACGTCGACGGTTTGCGCCTCGGTATCATCGTTTCGAATGTCGCTCTGGCCATCTTCGAGCTGCCTGTCGCCGACGCAACCGCCACCGCGCCTGTCTCGGATCCGACCACCGCCGCGCCTGTCTCGCGCGCGACAGATGCAGGCTGTGTTGCTCAAGACTGCACATCTCGGTATTGTGCAAGGCTTCACCAACGGTTTGCATATTCATTCTCCTCTTGTCTTTTAGGCAGCCCTTTAACTACATCGATAGCTCGGCCCGCCCGGCTCGCTTTGTAGTCCCCATAACATTCAATCAATCAAACGTTTTTTCTCCTAAGTCATATTTGCATTAACTAACTAAAAGGCCATGTTACGCCCGGGTGGTTTCCAGTGAGCTCAGCGATCCCTCTTGTAGTCGAACCCACTCGCAGACCGACTCGAACCTCGTCCTGTTGCCAACAACCAAGCGAGATATCAACAAGTGCAAAATGCATGATGTTGGCTTCTTATCTACGCTACGAGGAGCGTCGTGGGGCAGCGTTCCGTTGCGCTACACTATCGTTTAGTGAAAGTCTTGGTCGAGTCGGAGCGCCAAGAGCGTGTCGTTGTACTGACTAAACGCGTCTTGAATGTCGTCCTGGAGCTGCATCGCGAGCGGCACAAGCTCCATGTTGACACCTGCGCCGATCTGCGCCGACGCCGTCACGCGCGGCTGGAGCACCTTGACCGCGTGGATCATCTCTTGCAGTCCATTGTCGTTGCGAATGTCGCCTTGGCTGTACATGACCTTCTCCAAGAGCTCGTGGACGAGCTGCTCGACTTCGTGGAGCTCGGCGTCGTTGAGCGGCTCGGCGTCCGCAGCGTTCGCGATCGCTTGACGCTCCTCTTCTTCCCACGCCTTGCGGGCCTCGGCAAACGCCTCGCGCTCGCAAATGTCGGACGTGCGCAGCGTGAGCTGGAGGAAGCGGTCCATGTGCACGTTCAAGAGCGCGTCCGGCATTTGCGTGAGCACTTGTGTCATGTACCGGTTCAACTCCTTCTCGCGCTTGATGATGAATTTTTCTTCCTGGTTCTTGCCAATGAGCGACGAGAAAGGGTGGCGCTTCGGGAAGCGCGGGAACCACGGCGCGCGCTTGCCCCGCTTGCCCGACGCTGCCGCCTTGAGCTCTTGGTGGAGCGAGTTGAAGTCGTTGTAGCGGCCGCCGACGAGCCACGCCGTCTTGGACTGCTCGAGGATGTCGCGACCCCACGTGACGCGGAGCACATACTCCGTGTACTCGTCGCCCCAGTTTTCGTCCTGGAGCTTGCGGTGGCCGAGGAGCGTGCACGTAAAGATGCCGCCCTTGTACGGGATCGGCGGGCCCGTCGGGAACTCCTGGAAGCGCTCGACCGGGTTGCGCAGGTTGTCGTCTTCAGCGCTCTCGAGCGGCCCGACAACCTCGGCGCCTTCTTCGCCAAAGAGGTCGCGGCCGGCCTGGGCGAGCTGCTCGGCGCGCATCGCATCGCCGACGGTCGTTTCCGAGACGATCGGCGCGTCCTGCGGCATCCAGCTGAGATCGGGCTCGTGCAGGCTCTCTTGGTGGCCCATGACGGCACCAGCGACGCCCTGCGAGCCCATCGCGCCCATGGCCGAGGCCTCGCCCGCGACACCGTGGACGCCGGCCGTGCCCATGACACCGGCGCTCGCGAGGCCAACCGACCGAATCGTCGCGTTGCGCGTCGCCTCGAGCGAGTCGAGCTTGCGGAGCGCGGCGGCTTCGGCTTGGTGCGCTTCCGACGCAATCTCGGCCGCCCGCGCAGCTTCTTCAGCGGCGAGCACTGCGGCTTCGGCCGCGCGCTGGGCGTAGACGACCGCGGCCACACGCCGGGCTTCGTCGCGGCCGAGCTTGCCGCGGTACGCCGCCTGGATCTTGATCGCCGACTGAAGTTGGAGGTACGCCATGCGCGCGTGCTCGGCTGCCTCCACCTGGCGGCGGGCCTCCATCTCTTCGCGCTGGCGGGCTTGCGCCTTCTCGGCCGCAAGACGGGCGTTGCGGATCTTGACGAGACGCTGCACAAAGTGGCGCTGGGCCATGATCGTGTACAGTGCCGCGTGCCAGCGCTTCTTGGCCGTCTTCTTGGACTCTTCGGCGCGGGCGCGTGCTTCCTGGGCAAGGCGCATACGCATCGCGGCGTCTTGGGCGAGCCGGCGGAGGCGGTCGGCTTCGCGCCGCGCGAGCTTCCCGCGCGCAATAGCCTGCAGCACGACAGCCGCGCGGTTGATGCGGGCCTGCTCGGCCGCGAGCTTGGCGCGCGCGTTGGCAAAGAGCTCCAAGAACGCGACGCGGCCACGGACGTGCGCGATCGCAATCTTCCAGCGGTGCTGCGCCGCGAGCTTGCGCTTCGCCGCTTCACGGTGGCGCGTGCGGCTCTGCAGAAACTGCTTGCGGACGTTGTACATGCGGACGACCGACTGCAGCTTGAGAATCGCGGCCTTGCGCTTGCGCGTCTGCTCGAGGAGCCAGAGGAATGCGCGCTGCGCAAGGATTTTGGCGGTCGCGTAGCGCCACCGGCGGCGCGCGAGCCACTTCTTGAGGCGCGCGACGATCCACGGGCCCATCTTCTTCATGTCGACCTTGAGGAGCGCGTCGAGGAGCGCAATCTTGCCCGTCTTGAAGAACACGCGCGTGCGACCGAGTCGGTACGCGTCATTGTCGACGCGGAAGGCCCAGAGCACGGCTTCCGTGAACGTGCGCTCGTTGTAGCACGCAAACATGGGCGTCACGTTGGGCGGCAGGACCGGCTTGTAGATGCGGCAAATCTCATCGTACGAGACGCGCGTGGGCAAGCCGACCTTGAGGAGCTCGCACGTCGCCAGCATGCCCGTGCAGCGGAGCTGGTCGACGACGTAGCCATTGTCAAACACACCGAGCGCCATGGTCGGGTTGGGCTTGACGCACCGGATAAAGTTGCAGCGCGTCGCGTTGAGCGTGTCGACGAGCGCGTGCATCTGGTCGCAAAACTTGTTGGAGACGCTCGGCTTCTTGAGCGACGAGCCGGTCGATGGGAGGTCGGCGCCGTCCTTGTAGATCTGCGCCATGAGCGACGACGTCGACGAGAGCACGAGGTCTTCGAGGTCCTTCGGGATCGTGTCGTTGTTCTTGTCGATAAAGTTGCCGATCGTGTACGGCACCATGGTCGCAAAGTGCTTGATGATAAAGACAAACTTCTTGTCCTTCTCGTGCGGCGCCAAAAAGTGCGCGTGGCCTGCGTGCGTCTTGTGCAAGGTCGCATTCCACTTGTCGTCCGACGGCTTCTGCGTCCGCGCTTCGGCGTCGAGAAGGGCGAGCACGCCGTTGGGCTTGGCGGCGATCAAGTCGATGCAGTCGCGGTTGTCCGGCCACTGGATCTTCCCAACGTCAATGCCTTCATGCAAAAAGAGCTCTTGCTCGGCGATAAAGACTTGCTGGTTGAACGTCGCTTGGAGCGCTTCGTTGGCGTAGTTGATCAAGAGCTGCTCGAAATCGTTGATCGCAAACGACTCGAACCCAAAGATGTCGAGGACACCAATGAACGGCAGCTCCGGCGGCCCGTGCCCGAGCGCCACGTTGATGTGCTGGACGATCCAGTCAAAGAGGTGCTGGTAGATCGACTTGACGATCGCGTCACGGACATAACTGCCCTCCTTGGCGTTGCGCTTGATGACAAACTTCTCGCCGCGCGTCTCAATCTCACGCTGCGTAATGACGCGCTCGAGGTGCGCGCTGTCGACGCCGAGGTGCTTGGCGCACGTACCGAGCGCCGGTGTCGTGGCCGACGAGACCTCGGCGCAGTCACCTTCCGACGTTTCGCGGTTGACGAGCACGACGTTGCCGAGGTGCAAGATACCCGCGAGGAGCGTCCAGACCGCGAGCTGCTTGTCGGCGTCGACGCCGACCGTCTTGAGCGCGCTGCAGACGTCGTCAAAGAGGAGCTCGTCGTCAATGTTGGGGTCGCTCACGCAGCCGCTCTGGTTGAGGTAGAAAAAGTCCGTCGGGCTCTGGAGCGAGAGCTTGGCCGAGAGCTCGTCCGACGCGCCGGCAAGGAGAAAGTAAAAGATGTGAAAGTTGCGCTCGTTCGGGATCTGCGCGACGACGCGGAACTTCTCGAGGAGATACGTCTCGATGAACGCGCCCATGAGGTGCAGCCGGTTGCCCGAGTCGGAGAACTGGAGCTTCATGAACTTGCCAAAGCGCGACGAGTTGTGGTTGCGCAGCGTCTTGGCGTTACCAAAGGCCTCGAGAATCGGGTTCGTGTCCCAGAGCCGGCGGTCGAGCTCCTGCGACGAGAGCTTTGAGCTCGCGATCGGCGCCGAGTCGGTGCTCAGAATGTGCTCGCGCGTCGTGATGTAGCGCAGTACGATCTTGGACGTCTCGGTCTTACCAGCACCCGACTCGCCCGAGATGACAATCGACTGGCACTGCGACGGCGACCGCAGCGACATTTGCTGGAACGCAACCTCGGCGACCGCGTACGGGTGCGGCGGGCGGTCGCCCATCTGCGTCTTGACGTAGTCCTTGATGTGGGGCTCGACGACCTTCCGGAGCGGGTTGACCGCGATGAGCACGTTGGCCATGAACGTGTACGGGCGCTGGTTGTCGAGGCGACTGCGCACATTGAGGTTCTCGAGGATACCCGCTTCGTGAATGTAGTAGAGCGACGTCATGTCGTCGACGACGCGCGGGTTGACGCGGTAGAGGTCGCCAAGGTCGCGCATGTCGACCTGCTCCTGGCCGCGCGGCCCGACGACCGTGACGATCATGCCCTTCTCTTCTTCGTGGTACTTGACGATCTCGACGATGCGCCAGACCGTCTCCGGGTCCGGCAGCCAGATCTGCGCGCCGACCTCGACCGGCGCCGCCGTGAGCATCTTCTCGACCTCGATCGTGTTGCGGCGCCGGAGCGCAGCCGCCCGCTTCTTGTTCTCCATGACCAGGCGCTGGTTGATGGAGAGGTTGCTCATGTCCGTCGGCGCCCGCGCCTGGAAGCGCTCATGGCTTGGAAGCGCTGCCGCCGGCTTGATATGCGCCATGGGCCTGCTCAAATCCAATATGGGCGCCTCCCTCATCCACACTGACGTCAAAATATTGAATATATTGCCGCCAATATTTGCACCCGCGCATTTTATCACTCAATGTTTGTATGCGGATGAAAAAACGATCTTTCGACCCCAGCCCATTACGCCCACCTTGCGATACGGACCTCGGAATACGGACCTTCCCGCACCCCTGCGACGCCGTCGCCCGCAGACGCCTACGCAAGCGGTATAACGAGCTATCTGCGGGTGGCCCTCCAAGCTATCCCCGATAGCAACAGCGCGCATCAACTGTGTATGGCGAGGATGTCGTGGCCTCGCCGGGGCCGCACCAATATGCGAGCACATATGACTTGGACTTTGTATAGTCCAATATTTTAATATTCCACGCGGCGGCGTTGCATACAAAGGCAAGTGTATCTTTCACAACCGCAACGTGCGGTCCACACGCGACCATAACGGCCAATATGGATGTGAAAAGTCCCTATAGCGAGGGAATGCTGCTGCGAGCCGGGCAAGATCGCGTGTTACGTCGATTTGTTACGCGGTGCTTCCTGCCTCTGCGCCGACGACGACGATGGACCATGTCTACCTGCATGTCGATGGCGATGGGCTCGATCCGGAAGAAGACGCGCTCCTGCAGCAGTTCGCCGCCACAAAGCGCGTGCTCGGCCACGAGGTAGCCCGCGCCAGGAGCAGCGAGACGACGCACGTCCTCTGGGTGCTAGCGCCGACCGACGGTGGCATGGAACGGCAGCTCAGCGACCGGCTACAAGCACTGGCAGGCGACGCGGCGCTCTGCGTGGACCTGCTCTTCCTGCACCCAAACGCAGCGCCTTACTCACAGGTGCGAACCACAGGCGAGACCATGGACAGCGTTGCCATCCCTACTACTGCGTAGCCGCTCTACGACGAGCTCTTGTCGCTGCGGTGGCACGCCCATGCCTACTGCTTTGAGGCCTGCCATGGCGACGTCGCACGCTTGGCACAGGTACTCGATGCAACGTCTTTGTTGCGGGTGTGACTGTTGCATCGTTCTATAGGTCCTCGGGCTCCTCCTCTCGGTGCCCTCGCAGCGCGTCGACCAAGCAGCGGCCGAGGCCCGCGTGGGCACGAGCTAAGGACGACTCAAGTGTACAAGGGACTCTATTTTGCGGCGATTTACTTTTTCGACTTGGCTTCGGCCTTCTTCTTGAAGACGCCCTTGAGCACGGGCAGGATCGGCGGCGCGTCGTACCGGTCGCCGAACCGGACCTTCTCGGTCGCGCTGAAGGTATCGCGCTTCGTCGAGCCCGTCTCTTGGTACTCAAGGTCGTACTTTTCCTGGTCCGTCATCTTCTTGCGCTTGAGCTTCTCCTTCTTGGCGCTAAAGAACTCCTTCTTCTTGACATTCGACTTGCGGTCCTTCTTGGACTCTTGGTAGAGCACCTTTCGCACCTCGACGCCCATGCGCTGGTTGAACGCGCGCATGCTCTCGCCCGGCCGCCGGCCTTCGACGTCGCCGAGCGCGCCTTCGTTCTTCTTGCGCTTCTTCTTGGCCTGGATCGCCTCGGACGACGAGGCGTCGCCGCCCAGCACGAAGCGGTCGATGGCCGCCTGGTCCAGCATCTTGCGGTCCTTGCGCTTCTTGCGCTTCGAGACCGTTGGCGCTCTGTCGTACTTGTCGCCTTCGCCTTCGCGCTTGCCCTTGAAGAACGGGTCGCACTGCTTGATCTTGCGCTTGCTTGCGAGTCGGCCCATCGCTGGTCTTGTTGTTGTGACCACCACCAAGCGACAAACCTCTAAAAATACATATTTTAACGCGTACGTTTTAGCGCGCCAATTCGTTCCGGCAGTACGAATTGCTCGATCTCACGTCGCAGGCATGGCGTCAAGATGCATCAACGCGCCCTTGTCTCTCTGTGCCACGCCTGCTTGGAGAGGTGGACAGTGCCACGTCGCACGCCTCGCCTCGGGTGCAGTGCTATGATACGTCCTGCTTCAACGTTAGCGCAATATCAGTCTGGTTGGCGGTGGATGGACCGACGCTGTCATCATCATCTCGCCGCATTACGCTGTAGCGATGAAGCCATCGTCGCGTAAGCGACAAGCGTGTGGCAGCAACGACCGGCTCGTTCCCGCGGCCCAGCTGCGACCTGCGACGACGCCCTGGACGACGTAGCCTCTAGAATTCAGCGCGACAAAAGCTGGACTCAAATTGGCGTAGCGCTTTGCATAAGTCTTCTTGGTAGTACGTGGTCAGTGTATACCCCGATCGACGAGCTCGCAGTGCCACTGAGAAGCATGATGCTACGTGTCGGTGGCCTGGACCAGCATTAAGGCGCGTGTGATTAGCCATAGGCAGTATATTTTTCCATAGAACACACAACTCTAGGGTATGCATTCTCAGAGTGTCTCGGGTGAGTGCCCAGTTCGGGGCCACAGTTGAACAACAGCAAACTGGAGCTATTCTAGTATGAATGAGGCCGAGGAGCAAGCCGCGTGGGAGCGCGAGATGGAGATGATGCTCGACCAGCGCGATAGCCGCAGCCGCAGCCGCTCCTTCTGCGGCGAGGCCCCGCGCGACGACCAGGCGGATGGCTACTATGGGCGGTCGCGGTCGCACTCGCGGGCTCGCGAGATGCCCGAGCTCGTCGACGATTCGAGCGACAACGTGCTCTCGCCGCCCCTCGACGCTGTCGACGACAGCTACTCGGGCACCGACGTCTCGCGGCAGGCCGCCGCCCTGACCAAGATCTACCTCGCCGGCTCGGCGCCCGTCGACGTCGACTCGATCACGTTCAACGACGGGTCGGGCTCCCGCGCAGCGCAGCACCCTGCCGAGACGGGCGCCTTGAGTGCCAAGGCGCTCGACATTCTGTCACAAGGCCTCGCCATGCGCACGGGCGACGACCTCGAGAGGAAGAGCATGACCGAGGAAGAGCTGGAAGAGAAGAAGATGGCAGAAGAAGAGGCGATCAAGCTGCAGCAGGAACGGCAACCGATGACGCCAGCGCCCGAGCTTGTCGTCGAAGAAGTGGTCGCGCCCGCCAAGGCCAAGTCGTCGCTTCTCTCAGGATTCAAGTCCAAGGTCCTGACCAAGTTTGGCCCGAAGGGCGGCGGCGGCGGCTCGAACCGCAGCTCGATCACAAAGGCCACCACGGGGCGCAGCTCGCTCGGTCGCGCGCCGTCCTCGCTCTCGGCGTCAGCCACGGACGACGAGGCCAAGACGGTCGTCAAGAAGCCCCACAAGATCAAGCTTTTGCTGCTTGGCGACAGCGGCGTCGGCAAGACGAGTCTCATGCGCGTCTTCTCTGGCGACGAGTTTTCCGAGTCGATGTTGGCGACAGCAGGGTACGTCGATCCGCTCCTCTCGCTCTATGGAATGGTGCTCATCTATCCCTGCGTAGCGTCGACTTCAAGCTGCGGCAGCTGCGCCTCGAAGACGAGCACGACGTCGCGCTCCAGATCTGGGACACGGCCGGCCAAGAGCGCTTCCACCGCATCACGTCCAGTACGAGCATCTCGCTATGGTTCTATGGTTGCTTATCCTCATTCTTAGCGTACTACAAGGGCGCGAACGGTATCATCCTCGTCTACGACGTGAGCGACAAGCGCGGCTTTGACAGTACGTCGTTTCTCTGTGCGATGTCCTGATAGATTGATACTGTAGACGTGGGCTACTGGATGAAGAACATCCAGCAGTACTCGACGCCCAACATGCCGGCGATGCTGCTGGTCGGCAACAAGATTGATTTGCCGACGCGCATCGTACCCTCGGAAGACGGTCAAGCGGCCGCGTCGCAGTACAACTGCCGCTTCATCGAGACGAGTGCAAAGACGTCCGAGAACACGTCGGACGCTCTCGAGACGATTGCGCGGGACGCGCTCATCATGACCCTCAACCGTACGTCTCTCTCGCTTTCTGTCCCTTGGTCACCGAGGAACATGGTAGCTTCCATGACGCAACGCGAGCTCCTCGAGCGCGAGCGGCGCGGGAAGCTCACGCATGACAACTGCGCCATCAGTTGACCTATTTTTCGATTCGATCGACTACCTGCAACCACAACGCTGCCGTCGTTGTCCCTGCTTCCTCCGCCTAGTTAGTATTCGGAGCGCCCTAATCTAAAGAAATGCCATAGAGTTGTTGCGACTTGGTTGTCCGTCGCGACTTGGAGCTCCCGCTTCGGTCGGGCGCGAAGATGGACGACTGGGCGTCGGGCGATTGCAAGCATTCGAGCGCTCGCCCAATGAAATGCGAGCATTTCAAACTCTCGCGGCAACGGTCAGTAAAAAAGAGGGTGTCTCACGACCTGTATTTAATTTTAAAATTACGGCAGAGCTCCCAGCGAAGTCCAATACAAATGCCTGAGGAAGCGCGAGTGCCTCATCCGGATAATGATTATTTCGTGCACTTTCATTAAAATGGACTGGGCGCCGCGGATCGCTGCATGGATCTACGTGCCTATAGCGCTCGGAATATAGCCTTTACGGCACATGAAGATAACCGACAGATGCGTACACACTTGGTGGATCGACCAGCCTTGAAAACACAAGAAAAAAGCTCGTAAATACCGCGTTAGCCTGAAAATAGTGCCGACTTTGACAACCCTCGGAGACACGAACCTTAAAATGGAGCTGAGTTCGTGCTCGCCGGAGAGCGAAACTTTGTTCAAACCTTTACAATCATGTTTTAGATGTGTGTGCAAAATATCGTTTTCCGACGGGCACGAACTTACCTCCATTTATGTTGCTAAAGCCAGCAAATGCCACAGTTTTCGACGAAATGGACGCCAAGCATGAAAATGGGGGTGAGTTCGTGCCCGCCGGAGAACGATACTATTGACCCTTGCTCGCGGTCATATCTGCTTTCGCCTCGACAGGCTTAATTATTCACTCATACAGCACCATGGCAGCCTACACGCAGATCGGCGGAGACGCCCCGGCCCATGGCCGACGATCTGCGTGTAGGCTGCCATGGTGCTGTATGAGTGAGTACTTAGGTCTGTCGAGGCGAAAGCCCCGACGACGTCGGCCGCTCCTACTACGACACCCGCGCATCCCCCGTCCACGGACGCACCGAACGGACCGGACGCCCCCGCCCCCGCCGAGGGTACGCGATCTTCTTTGCACTAGCTGGTTCCTAACTCCATATGCTACCGCTGGGTCGACCACGAACGCGGAGCTCGCCGCTGCCATCAAGGACGCGCATCAATGGCAGGCCGCCTACGAGGCGTTCAAGGCGCGCAAGCGCTCGCTAGAAGCGACCGTCGAGACAGAGATCGGCCTGTATACGGCCGCTCATTTAGCTTTCGACCGTACCAGCCATGATTCGGCAGCTGCCGGTCAGATACTGCATGCGTAGGCCGTTAGCACGCCGAGCGCCATGCAATAGTCATTATAGCTATCGTGTGTGCTCTATGT
>NW_008246086.1:584880-593494 GCF_000281045.1 Saprolegnia diclina VS20 | reverse complement strand
CGCGAGCTCCTCGAGCGCGAGCGGCGCGGGAAGCTCACGCACGACAACTGCGCCATCAGTTGACCTATTTTTCGATTCGATCGACTACCTGCAACCACAACGCTGCCGTCGTTGTCCCTGCTTCCTCCGCCTAGTTAGTATTCGGAGCGCCCTAATCTAAAGAAATGCCATAGAGTTGTTGCGACTTGGTTGTCCGTCGGGCACACGGCCGCCGGTCAGGTGCTCTTTGCACAGGCCGCCAACACCGAAGCGTCTCTCCTTCGCGCTGCGCACTCTCGGCTTGCTCGTTAACGGTGCGCTGCGCGAAGGAGAGTCGCTTCACAGTCGATGGGCTGTGCATAGAGCACCTGACCGGCGGCCATGAGCTCTTGGCTCATACGATCGGACGTCGCAGCGCATGCGTTTGCCGCCAAACGAGCGGCCGTGAACATCAGACCAGGTCATCGCCCCAGATGGATTTCCGAGTCGCCTCAGTGGCGATGCTAGAACCCAGCACCTCTGCGAATGTGCTTTTGCATCGACGAGATGCTTGCCACCCGGGCCGGTGTGGCCGGCTTGTGCCATGTTCGGCGTAGCAGCACAGTACCATTGTATCAACTAATACTAGCGGCATGGCTATCATATTGACACTTACTGGTACACACACTACACATACATGTATCACACGTTTGTCCTACAACCCACAAGCACGGGCGGCGCAGGATACGCGACCGACGCGGCTGTTGTCGCACTTCTTGACCACCGAGAGCATGTCGGCTGCGCGTAGCCCGTCTTGCCATGCAGAACAACTGGGCACTCGGCGTTGTCGGAAGAGCGCCTTGATCCACGTCACGGGCTTCGTCGACGGCGCCTGGTACACGGCACCAAAGCTGCAGCCGAGCGAGATCGCGGCCACGAGCTTCGTCCTGTTGGTGAAGGGCACGAGCGCCTCCCCGAGCAGCTGCTTGTAGCGGAGAAGGACCGGGCCGACGTCTGGGCAGTCATTGACGGTGGTCGTGTTGGCGCCGAGGTTGGCCCCGAGCGTCCACTGCCGTTGGCGGCCGGAATGAGGCGGTAGAGGTCGTTGATGGCGGCCTGCTTGGTCGTCATGAGGCAGGCAGCCGCAGCTTGGAGGTACAAAATGGGCTCGTTGGTCAAGCCAGGCGTTGCGGTTGGGTCGCAGCAACATCGCTGTGGTGACGGTCGGTTCTGTGGCGGTCAAGGTGGCGTTCTCTGTGTCGTACCCCTACCCTCGCCGAGAGGTTCAACGTTCGTCGCGTGAGTCAAGTCCAACGTGCAAGGTTGGCAGTCAAAGATGCATCGAATATCGGTTCCGAGTTCTCTTGGCTGAGAAAGAACGGATCGCCGCTCAATATATCACATTGTGTTTAGTCCAATAGCGAGGTTATGGCTACTTGCCTCTCATGTGGCCAGCTACTGTACTTCAAGGTCGTTCATCGTCCTCAGTCTAAAGCACCTGGCGACCGGCCGCGAGGACGACACCGTGCTTCTCGATAGCAAGGCGGTAAGGCCACGGCAGCGGCGAGCACTGCTTAGACGCGCCATTGTAGAAGATGGGAGGATGGTGAGCGCAGGAACTGCTCCGGATGTCGATGACGCATCATCAAACAAAAAGATCCTCACCTGAAGCGCGAGGGATGCCGAACTTGAGACCCCGCATTTATCGGACGCTCACACTTGAACCTACTCAACATCCAATGGCGTGTGGCGCACAAACTCGCGCGCAGCAAGTTCCTCACCACGTCGGAAGCTTTTTGCTGGCCGCAGCTGGACTATTCACGGTGCCCTGTTCTGCCTGTGCACGGACAACATGCACGTTTGGCTGGGCGTACCATGCAATGCCATGAACGATGTCCTGAGCTTCGCCCCGGGTTACGTACAGCTAAGTTACTTGCGACGGCGCTCGTGCCGTTTACCAACAAGACGCCGGGCCCTACGCTCGTGGCCGCGAACTCGCTCGGCTGCAGCTTTGGTGCCGTGTACCAGGCGCCGTCGACGAAGCCTGTGACGTGGTTCGACAGCCATTCGTTTGCGACTCCCCAAGGCCCTCATCCGAGCGGCGCCGAGTGCCCGAACGGCGCGTGGCTTGTCAAGCCCTATCCATCCCAACAGGTTGAAGTTGCGACGCGCCCAACCAAATGTGCATTAGTATAACCAGTCAAGCGTCGTAGGGCGACGACAAAAGAGCCAGACGAGTGAATGAAGAAGGAGATTACTAGATTACTAGTCTCCACGTACCGGTATGCAAAGCCTTTGTGTAACAGCGAAGATAACGCGAAACACGTTCATACATATAACGAATCAAAATTCTTTGATGCCACGTATTGCAACTACTCTTGAGTGAAAGAAAATAGGGGCCGTGGGTTTCCATAGCACAGCAATCATCAGCGGGCTTGCAGCTTCTCGCATTTCACGCATGAGCAAGGCGCGTTGCAGCAGTTTCGGAGATTTCAAAAGCGCAAGACCAACTACATGTGACAGTTTGTCACGTCACCCGATGACGCGACGAGAAAGCAGACGCATCGCGTCGTGCGATCGATCGACCGAGCCTGCGTCGATGCGCTGATGTCGCCTTGGATACAGCGCTTGCAGTGAGTACGTCTTGCCCTTCGATGCCGACAGCTATTGCTGTCACCACACTTCATCGGCTCGGGGCCACTTTCGTCGCAGTCCGAAGGTAGCTTCTCAAAGCTGCTGTACGACCAGCTTCAACTATTCAAGTGAAATGATATTCGCGATGATATATTTCGTGGTATGCGTACATTGGGTTGCTCTACAATCGTCACTGCTGAATCAAACCATGTCAGTGCTGTGAATGGAAGTGGGCTTTGCGTTTGCGATGGAGGATTTGAAGCGGAAATTCTTGGAGCACGATAGCAGTAGAGATGTCCGCATAACAAATGAGGGTGGCCGTGTTCTCTGCCTCGTAACCCTACCCCACCGATAGTTTCATGTTGCGCCGTGTGTCCAGCCAAACGCGCATGCTGTCAATGGTGGAATTGGGAGCTCCCTTGGCTGAGAGAGAACGGGCCGCAGCTCCGTATATCGCACAGCGTGCAGATAGCTGTGCCGTCACCGATTCCGGCCATCTACATGCGCCAAGCCCGACATGAATGTGTGGGAGCTGCAGCAATCGTCAAGGAGCGTTTTGAATCGCATTTCAATTGGAAGAAGGTGCCTGGGACGCCGAGCGTACACACCCCTGCTATATCATCTCCCGACGAAGCAAAAGATCGCCGCTCGGCACGTGCCCAACGACAGGGCACCGAGGAGCAATCGAATCCTCCGACAATGGGAAGCGTTCGTTGGAGCTACTTTTGCGAAACTCTTTCTTCTATGAGTGTTTAGGGTGCATTGAGGGAATACGCAGCAAAGAATAACTACGTGATAGGGTATTTCTCTTAAAACGGCATAATGGAACCTGTTCTGAGAGCTTGCAAATCGCAATTCGACGCCACATATATGTCCCCGAAATGCACAAGGCGCCTGCTCACCCGCATGGCCACCGCCCACTGCTGCCTGCGCGACTTGCGACGCCATCGACAAGCCCAACGCGACGACACGCTCGCCAGCAAGCACGGTGCAGTCGAGTGCCAGGCCATTGCGCGCAGGACACCCGCGCCCAAGAGTCAAAGAAGGCGCCACGAAGCGCTGGCAGCGGTCTTTACGGTCTTTACCACGATCGTGGCGCCATTGCGCAGGAATGATGCCAGTCCGAGGTCACTCACCACGCGCGCATGGTCAAGTTCACAATGCAAGCGGTCCTTTGAACTCCGCAATATGAGTGAAAGTGAGGACACGACGTTTCGTAGGCTATGGCTTTTGTCTGTTGTCGATGTGCTTGGTCGGAGTCTCGGATGTATGCCTCACACAAGTTCGTTTGAAATGCACCCAACGCGAGCACTCCTCCATCGGGTGGAGTACAGAGCCTGCGTACAACCTCGTGCGAGCTATCGCTATGTGAGTGGATGTCTCGGCTCACCCCCAGCGACCACCTTCTTGTACTTCTAGCCATAGGGTCGCGGCTTCTTGTATCGCACGCGTGAGCAAGGTGAAAAGGCACGACGTTTCGTAGGCTGAGGTTCGAGTACAGGAGTCTGTATCGCGCGAGCTATCGCTTTGCGAGTGGGTTCTACCACGAGATGGATCGCTGAGCTCATTTCCAACGACTACGTGCTGGTCCAATTGTGCTAGTATGCATATAGACGTAGCAAAGTCCTTAACCCTTCAACGCCTGAAGTTAGTTTATGCAAATATGACTTTACGAGAAAAAACGTTTGATTGATTGAATGTTATATGGGGACTACATCTCGAGCCGGTGGGCCGAGCTGGCGATGTAGTTAAAGGGTTGGCGCCCTACAATAGGATATGAAAACGTGCAGAATACAAGAGAAAAATGTATATGCATACCGGGACAGGTGCCCACTGGCACAAGGGTGCGTGGGCCAAGAAGTTGATGCACGCGGTGCCAGCTCTCGGGAGGATCGCCACCTTGGAGGCTGTGAGAGCGGCCTGGATGATCGGCGGGAGCTCTTGGACGAAGCCGAGCTCCGCTGCCTTGAGCAACACTGCCTGGAGCAGAGGCGCGTCCACGATGAGACCGCGCGCCGTCGTGTCGGCGGCAGCATCTGTCGCGCGCGAGACAGGCGCGGCGGTGGTCGGATCCGAGACAGGCGCGGTGGCGGTTGCGTCGGCGACAGGCAGCTCGAAGATGGCCAGAGCGACATTCGAAACGATGATACCGAGGCGCAAACCGTCGACGTCCTCCATGCCCGCGAAACACACCTTGGGTGTCAAGAACGCCTCGCTCGTAGAGCAAATCGAAGCGAAGCGGACCTGCGCGCCGCCGGTTGCATAGACGACGTACGAGGTCTGCGCCTTGCAGAAGCGCGCTGCCCCCGTGCTTGGAGATGCCTGGCCAGTCGCTGGCGGCAATGGCCTCGGCGAGCTTCTTACGCGTCCGTGTTCATGCGCGGTCGAGATTTGCGAGGCCTGCCTTGGCCATCGTCGCCGTCATGGCGTCCAGATCGGCCTGAGCCAGGACCGTCGTGAGCTACGGCGGTACGTGCTGCCATGGTCATGCGCGCGTCGTGCTTGGTCTTGAGGCGCTCTGCGCCGTCGTCCTGCGCCGCCATGCTGCTGCAAGAGAGCGGCCATCGCGGCGCCTGCGGACTGCTGCTGATACTGAGTATGTTGTGGGGTCCACGCGAGCAAAGCAATTTTGACGTCGATGAAGTCGAAGTATAAGTGTTTGAATTTAAAACTCGCATGTCCATCAAACTAATAATATACCAAGGACTCAGATCTTAGTATACGCAGCGTTCATTGTATTGTGGTGCAAAGTCGCCGTTGAATTGTGCTGGACTTTAATAAATCCTCGACAGCTCCCTCGACCTGAAGATGTTAGGCGTTTTGTATGCAGTCAACTCGGCCAATGACGTGGCGCATTTCGAAGGGAATTGGAATGATGGTCTTACACAAGCCAGCGACTCGTTCCTTCTTGGCCCCGAGTGCTCGAAATGCACTACTAGTAGTACTAGTACATGCGTACATGTAGCATATATCGAAGGACTTTGATGCGAGCGTCGAGCGACTAAAACGTCTCCTTCAACTAGCCGGTATCTCTCGTTCCGACGTACAAAAGCGAGGTCAACGACGAGTCCATAGTCGAGGTACATGGTGTCGTACACAGACGGCCAAGCGCAGAGACCAAAGGGATTCACTTCGTTGCTATTTGGGGATTAAGTGCTCTCCTACTGGTGCGTGTGTATTCCTTCATATCTCGGCTCATTTTTTGTGAGCCGCTCGTCTGATTCGTGCGTCTGCAAACTCTAGTGCTGGGCTACGTGCTCATCAAAAAGTGGACATGTCATTCGCGTCGAAAAGGCGAGAAGCGACGAGGTCGACGGTCCTTGGTGGGGACACAATGGTCGCTTCTACACTGCCTACGGCCACCACTGGCCACTGGACGACGCTCCATCCGCTGCCAATGTCGGGTTCTTCACCGCCATGCAGAGCAAGCTTGATGCGTATTTGGACTCGAAGTGCTGCCACACGGACATACAAAACCCCGCCTGCTGGGGCTGCCCAAGTTGCGTGTGCGAATCCATGGGTGCATTGCCAGGTCACTGATTGGTCAGCTGTTCCAATCACAGCGCGTTCCATTGGCCAGCTTTTGCCGGTACAGTGTACGAGTTTCGCACATGAGCCGCAAGGACATGCCTGCTGACTGCAGCCCACTGACGCTTAGCCCATGCTTTCTCAGATGGCACTGTATGAGTGCCGCCGCTGTCCAAGACCAGCGGGCGATCTCAGCTGCATCCTTTGACCAAGAGCAAGGCCGAGACTCTGACGTCATTGAAGAAGCACACGATGCTCGCACCTCGTGACGAGTTCCAGGCCGACGCGGTAGCCGCGAGGGTCATTGACCTCGACAACAAGCTGTGCGTACATATGATCGAGGTCGACATCGCCTCACCTCGACACGACGACGCGCTCAAATGCAGCGAGTACATGTACCTCGTCTCGAGTCCTCAAGGTGGCGACGGCGACACGGCCCGCAACCCGTCACCCCACCTCAAGAGCTTTCGCCTGGAGAAGTTTGCCGTCGAGGCAAGGCACCCCAGACTTGACTCGCTTGTCGCCGACTACTGGTACATGCGCCAGCTTGACGCTGCCGTACGCTGCGACAAGCTCTCCCCCTGTACAACCTGGACCGACGAGCCAAGTACAATGCGGTCAAGATGCGTCTCGGTCATGAGCCCATCGATTGGGTGCACACGAACGAAACCGCGTGGATGGCCGCTACCCCGACCTACGGCTACAGCGACCTCCTCCTCCACAGCACGTAGCGCTACGCGCCGAAGCTCGAGGACGACCAAGTTTTGGCCCGCATGCGCGTGGCCAAGCGCTGCGGCCAAACGTGAGTCGAGTACGCGCATTCCATGCACTACCTTCCGCATATCGCACGCATCCCGAGCAGTCCTCGTCATTTCTTGCAGCTATGCGTGTCCCGAGCATACGGCATTGCTCGTCGCTCGCCTTGATAAATGCCGACGCAGCGGTCCCGCCATGTTGGACGAGCTCATGCAGCGCTTGTCACTGCTACTGGGTCGAGTTGCTCTTACAGCCCTCGATATCGAAGCGGCAGCCGCAAGCCAACATCGGGTTTCAGCGTCGCGCCAGCAGCCAGTGCAGCAACGAACACCGCCAGGACGACGCGCCCGGGCCAATACGCGCGTGCCCAACGACCGCTTGGCCGTCAAGTGCCACGCCAGAACGACCAACACAAGGACGCCGGACTCGGGACCGACGCGCCCAACGACATTGCGAATCCACGCAACTGCGCAAGCACGACGTAGGCAAGGACGCGTGCCAGGCCGAGCCCCTGGCTCTGAGGCGACAAGAACCCGGACCACGCATGTCGACATGACAGGTGCGAGAACGACCAGCGTCGCAACGACGATGAAAAAGAAGGCCGAGATGCGAGCCACCAAGATGACGAGACCTAGAGCAAGAGCCACAGTCTCGGCACGACGACAAGCGGCGAGAAGCCAGTCGGACAGGCCGCGTAACAAACAATTGCACTTTCATATTTGCATTCTTACATCTCCGACCGTGTCGCGCCACAGCAGTCTTTACAAACCTCCAAGCCGAGATCGCCTGCCGCGATGGCCAAGCAGGTCGCCGTAAGCGTTCTCTGCAGCCTCGTTCCAGGCTCGTGAACGCTCGTGACCAATCTCTGAGCCCATTTCCAACGACCACGTGCTATGCATTCGGGCGTAGCAAAGTCTCCAAGTTAGTATTGCTAATATGATTTTACGCGAAATACGTTTTGATTGATTGAATGTTATTGGGACTACAAAGCGAGCCGGGCGGGCCGAGCTGGCGATGTAGTTAAAGGGTTGGCGCCCTAAAATACAAAATGAAAATGTGTAAAAGACAAGAGGAGAATGAATAGTGGGGTTCAAATTGTATGTAGGTTCTTGTAGGAGTATATGTAGGAAAAATAACGCCACGTGATTGGCCAAAATGGCCGTGAATTTCGAGGTTTCCTACAAGTCGTCAGAGGCTTTGTATCTTCGAACTACGACGATTTCTACATATAAGAGCCAGTTCTTTCATATACCTCCGAGGCTATATGAAAGAACTGGCTCTTATATGTAGGAAAAAAGAGTTGGCTTGTAGGAACAAAAGGCAACATCTGGAGCAAAAAGAGGATCTTTCATTCGTCGTCTGCACGTTAGATATGCCTGGGAGCCGAAGGACGAGATCGACCTCTTCGATCGGATAACCCGCATCTAGAACCTCCTTGCGTGCCGAGGCGAGCTGCTTCGCTATCTCAATGTTCTTGAGGCGTAGGTCGGCCTCGAGAAGCGATGTTTCCATCGCCATCTTCGACTTCTCCAAATCGAATCGACTCTCGTCTAGCTCGACTCGACGCATGTCGACCTCTGCGCGGCGTTGCTCGCCAGCCGCTGGGTTTCCAACCAAGCTGCTCAAAGACGCAAACGCACCCTTCGAGCTGTTCTGCTTCTTGTTGGACATCGTGGGAGTGAATGGTGCCGTTTCCCGGTCGAGTCGTTGCCTTGGGTGTTCTCTGCAAGAAGAGCCG
>NW_008246086.1:581390-583875 GCF_000281045.1 Saprolegnia diclina VS20 | reverse complement strand
AAAGTATACGAAACGTTATTGTATTGGGGTGCAAAGTCGCCAAAAAGCCTTTGAATTGTGTCGGACTGTCAGAAAGATCCCTCTCGATCTGAAGATGTTAGGCGTTTTGTATGCAGTCAACTCGATCATATCGACCGATGACGTGGCGCATTTCGAAGTGAATTGGAATGATGGTCTTAGGGTATGGGCACAGCTTTGCCTCGCTCACACGTGCACGTCGCTTCGACGGCTGTGCATGGTATACACAAGCCAGCGACTCGATCCTTTTCGGCCCAGAGAGCTCGCAATACTAGTAGCATCGAGCATTGATTGACTAAAGACGAGCAATAGCGCAGTACGCAGGCTGGCCACACGCAACTTGAACCGTCGGCGCGGATAGGGTTACGAGACAGACAAGGCCGCCGTCACCAGCGCGCCATTGCTGCGACCAGACGGTGACGTCTGGTATGGCAAAGTCCATCCAAGCCACGGCCGTCTGCCTCATCGCGACTCAGCAGGCCGCCATCAACGACCTCCTTCGCCTCATTTCGGTGCTGTCGACGTCATGGTCAACCTCGGCACCGATACTTCGACCGACGTCAATGACTGCCCGCCTCGCAGAATGTCGACGACGTTGGCGACATTCACCAACAAAGCAACGCTCGAGCCCGTGCGCACTCAGTTGCCGCTTTGCTGCTGTGTATCAGGCGCCGTCGATGAAGACTACTGCGCGGTTTGACAGGCCAGGCGCGCTTCCGAATGGCGCCGAGTGCCCACTTGCCGCATGGCTCGTGAAGCTCGAGAACGGCGCTACGCGTAGCCGGCATGCTCTCGTTCGTACTCGTTAAGATGGTCGACAACGACCCCGTCGTCAAACAAAGTAGTAGCGCTTTCCAAAGCCGGCTCCGTCGACGTCCGTGAGCTTGAGAAGGTCGATCATGTGCGAGTTAGTTCGCCCTACATCGTAATGAAGTCCGTCCATCTAAATACCTTGATAGTAGGATCCGGCCCGAGACGCCGAGAGAACGTCGACGTCGCCGGCGTCACCGCTTGCGCCCGCTGCAGCAAGGTCGCCAGCTCGGCCATGCCTGCGCTACCTGGTTAGCGCCATGGATGTCATTACCGTGGACGTACTGTCCGTGCCATGCGCGTCAGGCGCGACGTCGTACACGACGTTCCCCGTTGGGTCGTCGAGGTGGCATATGGGCATGGTATTTTTGGCAGATGTGCAAAGACCCGCGGTTATGCCGAATCCTATCAAACGGTTTCCGTCTTGACGACTTCAACACCATGATCTCTCGTTCGTTCCCACTGGTCTAATGCGACGCGTCTGCAGGTGATCCCGTCTCGACAGGTACCAACGTTGAAGCCGTCATCGACTGGCAGCGCCGACGAGGATGCTCTTGGCCTTTAGCGATGAGCATGGTCCCGAGCCGGGGTCCTGCGCTCGTGAGCTCGACACCCTGGGTCGTGGTCGCCATGCTGGTGGTCCGCGGAGCGTCCATGACCGTTGGTTCATCGTCCACAGAGCGCGCGGGCAGCATGCAGTAGTCGGTGCTTCGTGGGCGCATGCGGCGCTGCAGAGCGTCGAGTGACGGCTGTGGATGCTGCAGAAGCGTTCAAGGTCGATGGTCCGTGAGCGACAGGCCATGTCGGCGCCTCGATGCTTGTCGATATCGCAAGGACATGGCAGCAACGAGCGTCTTAGAATGAGCCATTCATCTCCGGAGCACAGGAGGAAGGTGAGCGCGGAAGTGCCAAGCAGATCGCTCCGATACTTGGCGCGTCATCACGCAAGAAGATACTCGCCAAGGGCACAGGCGAACTTGAACCGCCGCGTGTACCGCACGCTCGTAGGCTGGACACTGTTGGACATCGGGCGACTTGTGACGCTCAAGCGCGCGCGCACCAAGTTCCTTACCGACTTGAAGCTCAGGATTTGTGGGTTGGTGATCATGGTTGATGAATGTGGATGTGCTGGAGACAGCGAAAGCATGGGCCGAATGTTCCAGTAGGCGCCAACGAACCACGATGCGCTAGGTCCTTGGCGCTGCACGACCTTTCAAGCACGGCGAACGAAGTGATGCTAGCTACGCACAGTACAAAGACCTTTGGTTGCTCGACGATGGCGATGCATTGGTCAGCCCAGCCAACTCGACAGCCGCTAATGTAAATGATCGTCCTGCGTGGAAAAACATGAGACAGCAACAACACTATGCCACAGCCATGGCGCGCGGGAGGCCGCAGCTTGCCTGGCTACGCCAGCAGGAGCTTCACGCACCTGATGTTTTGCGATATAGGCTTCGAGAGGTTACCTCTAATAGTGAATAGGCTTGGATCACGGGCGATTCGCACGGCTGCAGAAGACATGACGAGCCCGAGCTCGACGACGACGATCCAAGCGACCACGAGCGCTTGCCGCCTGGACGCCGTTGACGATACCTACTTGGGCACGCGCCAGCTCGGCGCCCGTCGACGTCGACGACTCTGTCGCAAGGCCTCGTTG
>NW_008246086.1:580286-581290 GCF_000281045.1 Saprolegnia diclina VS20 | reverse complement strand
AGGCCAAGACGGTCGTCAAGAAGCCCCACACGATCAAGCTTTGTTACAGCAGCAAGACTGGTCTCGTGCGCGTCTTCTCTGGCGATGCGCTTCTCTGGTGCGCCTGCTTGTCAACGGTGCGACGCGAGGCGCGGCTGGCGCCTTGGCAGCGTTGCGTGGACCGTCGGCTGGAACAAGTCGGCTCTCACGCCCCCAAAGCGTGGACCACTGAGGGCCGCTCGATTTGTATTCAACTCGGCGGACCATATTGTTGTCAGTCTGCGCACGTACGACGCGATCCACGGCACGACGATCATGTCGGCGGCGTTCATTGTGCCGAGCGCACCCGAGTGGTCGATTGGCATGCAACTCGGTCACTGGGTCGACGCCATGACATCGGCAAGAACGCACCGGCTGCTTCCAGCGGCAACCGTCGCCGCACTTGCCACGGGGGACGGAAACGATCTCGTGCCAGCAAGGGATCGTGATGGCGTGTCGCCTGCGGCGCAGAGTACGACGACGCTTACTGCTGGCAACGCGACACCGGCCCAACATGCGCCAGCAGCAGGTTTCGAGGAGCCCAGGGCCGCACTGGCATCTGCGGCCGAGTCTCTCGCCGCTCTCTTCTCTGCGCCCACCGACGTAGACGGCAGAAACGACACTTTCGATTTGGACGTCGGAAGCTTGGGCGTCGAAGACGACGAGTACGATCTCGCGCCGTCGACGCCGACCGCAGTCGCCAGTGTACATTGTGCCGAGTGGCCAGCGCCGCCTTGTATCGACGTGGCTCTGCGTACCTGCAGCACCCCAGCAACGCCCAGTGGGCACCCAAGCTCAAGGTGCTGGAGACGCCCACAGCTCCAGCATTTGCCACCACTCGGCATCAACGGCTCGTGGCGCAGCAATCTCGAGCTTCCTGGTATTAACATGGCATCAAATGGAACGCGACTCGACTGCTTCACAATGGCGAGCTTGCTCAGGGGCAATAGGCGGAAGGCCTTCACAATTCCTGTCAGGACCTCGGG
>NW_008246086.1:556693-561359 GCF_000281045.1 Saprolegnia diclina VS20 | reverse complement strand
CAGCTCAAGATGCACAAGGACAAGGACAAGCACGTGGACCTCAACGAGACCATGGACAAGACCACGACCACGGACAAGGCCAAGGACACGCGCGATGGCCACGAGCCTCCAGACGGGCAAGAGCGTGAGCCTCGACGACCGACGGCGTCCAGCGCGCCCAGGTCAGGAGCGCCGGCGACTGCGCGGGCCTCGACAAGACCATGGACAAGTACGCGGGCCGTGACGACCGACCAGTGGCGTCAGCCGCGACACGACCAAGCGCAACATGGCGACGAGCCACAAGGCCACAGGCAAGGACGCGGGCCAGGACGACCAACGGCGTCGGCCGCGACAAGGCCAAGATCGAGACTTGCATCGACAAGGGCATGACCCAAGGACGCGACAAGCGGGCCAGGACCTCGACCGACGACGCGGAATCGGAACGCTTACCTGGACGCGCATGCGTACCGAAAAGGAAGCTAACCGTGACCAAATCCGAGGATCGACGGTGTACCCAAGTACGAAGACCTATCGTCTCTGGTATCGGATGAACCGAGCGATAGCGTCATGCGTCACGGGCAACTCATGACAGATTACCAAGACCTGACGGCTCTGGCATCGAGCCGAGCGTCATGGATCGACGGGTTCTGGAACCAACGGCCAGCTACCACGCTACGCAAGCTCTGGGGTTGGACTGGCATCGAGCCGAGCGTCATGGATCGACGGGTTCTGGAACCAACGGCCAGCTACCACGCTACGGCGGCGTGTCAGTGCCTTGGTATACACGTGATCTACATGAACTACATGAACTACATAAACACTCGTGAATACAGTGATATGTATATCGACTTTGTCATTTGTCTCTAGCGCGATGCTCTCTTTCGAGACAACGTGATCGCTTCTACGACCCATGAGAGACAAGGGTCGATACTAGATTGATAGTACGGGCAAACACTTCATACGGAAGTTGGACTATCGCAAAAGGACCTACTGGACAATATCATACGAGAAAACGGGAAAGGACCTTCATTACAGTCTGCTACAAGATGCTGGTATAGGCAATAAGAACTGTAATGAAAGTTACGCGCTTGCTGTGATGGAATATCGCACGAGACCAATGCTACGGAAACTCCAACAACTTGTGATGGAGGTGTACATTGTATGCTAGCTGATATGTCCAAGCGAGAGCTCATGAAGAAAGACAACAAGTACACTATTGTCTACTACCATGAGTGTGAAAGGACATTGTGGAAAGCAAACTGGTACTTTGCTTGACAATCGTATCTCACGGACTTTTGAGCCGGTGGAAGATGGTGAAAGCTAGCGCTGTGTCGGCGTGGGCCTTTAGCCATCAGCGTAGGTTGCGCACTCCATCAGTCGAGCTCGACATGAGTTGTGAGTGCGATGCAGGACACGACGCGGTGATTGATAGTGCTGGAAAGAGGCTACAATACCTTCAAGGACAAGTTTGAAAGGACATTTCAAGAAATATTGTCAACATGACGTATTGTGCTAGACTTGTGTACACAATGACGTTGCAGGAGACAGGCACTGATAGACATTTGCACTAGTTGTGGCAGATTTGTCAGATACAGTACAATGGATTATGTACACGAGCAACGATATGGATATATCGCACACGGATTCACGGACTCATGTACTGGTCAAATCATGCATGACGGCATGATTATCACAAAGGACACTAACGCGAAACGTATAATCGTGCTCTTTTGTGTGGACAAGTCTCTTCCAGCAGAACCGTACAACTGTATGCGGTACTAGATGCTTCTCAGGATATCAAGACCTTCCTCACACAGTACCAACGGATGTGACCTTGCGACTCGGAGTCCTCGGCCACGGTGGGATCCGAGGAAGCCAATTCATCTACGCGCTTTGACCGCGGTGGGTGCGACGGAAGTTGAACTGACTACCGAGTCGGTGGGAGTTGGTGATAGCCAGCGATGCAGGAATGCAGTCGTGTGGCCTTCTATCCCAACCTTCTAGCAAGCTCTGCGAAGACAATTGCGGAAGCTCTACATGGCTCTAGCGAGCACACATGAGGTGTCTTCAGGACCAACAGGATGTGCAGTGCGGCAACAGGAGTACGAGTTATGTGTATCTATACTCAAGTACAAAGTGTCTATCTCGACTATGTCTGTATGCACATGCGCCTATTTGGATTGCGACCATAGTGACTGTCGTCAAGCCCATACAAAGACCAAGGATCCCAAGGACAGGATCGACTGGGAATTTACGGGAGCGGTGGGAGACGACTCAGCTCGTCTTATCGCGCACACAAGAAGACATCAACCACAGGACAAGTCTAGTCTAGCTTCTTTAACTGGACTTTCAATCCAACGATTTCTGGAAAGTCTACTTCCCATACCGTGCACCTACGAGGCACCGGGCGGTGGCGAATCGAGGAAGTGAGAATGACAGACTAGTTGATGGTGTATCAAGACTACTAGTACCCAGTACAGTGATGGTGGGAGTCGAGGTTTACTCTCCACTACAGGACCTGTACAACTCTTACATGCAAGGATGAGTTGCCAGGAAAAGGAACATGCATTAGTCAACGCGAGACTACAAGTACTTCGTCAGCAGGACACAGTATCTGACGAGCGGCGGGGACACACAAGGTGCTATTAGGCTCTTCTGCTAGTATCTAGCTCCCCCCGTACTCCAACATGATGTGGAGCTACTCCAAGGCACGAGAGCTAGTGATTAAGGAACCTCGAATTGAGATGGACGCATCAATATATTCTATGGTCTTGAACACTACAAGGAAACACAGACTAGTGCGGTCGACGAGGAGTTTTGAACTCAGGAACAGGTTACAGGCTACAGGGCGCGCGCCAACCCTCGATCACTGAACCCACTACCATCACACGGTCCAGGTCGGACACGATGATATCGACAGCGATGCATCGACAGGAAAGGGGAATATATCCTTCATGATTCAGGAGCCCTCTCGGCCTTTAATGGATAGGCTATTGTGAACTTCAACAGGACTAGGCACACTGCTGTCTACTGGTGTACTACGAAGTCCAGTACAAGGAAATCACGTCTTCATGTTATAAGCGTTGATGCAATGGAACTGTTTACACTATTTCTTGTAATACAGTCTCCAACAAGTGCTGCCTATCCAGGATGATAGTGCTGCTGCGAGGATGCCTTGCGCTTTCAAGCCTCCAACTTCTGGTGATTTTTGGCGCCAACACTGACTTGGTCGTTACCGTCAAAAAGGTGGGAGGATGAGTAAGGATGACAAGAAACCCAGGACGATGGACATGGTTGTCCATCCTACGATCTTATCTTAAGACGCAGTTGTCTGCCAGGAAGATGATCGAGACATGAACTGTCTGCTCAAGGAATGTTCTACGGCTACGAGAACATGACGACTCTACAAGATCTACCAGGAAGCGCAGTTTATGCTGTGTGAGCTCATGTTGCCTGGAAAGCAACATGTCTTCGAGACTAGCTATTTTAGCTACACGATGAGCTACAAGCCATAGTGCTACGAGAATGCGGAAACCCAGCAAAGATGTTTCAGGCTGGTACATGAATGAAAGCTATGACAAGCATGACCTCTAGCGGGAGCTATGTCATCAGGACAGGAGACAGGAAAGTCTAAAAGGTTGGAACCTACGACGGATTCTCGATTGAGACATCATGAGCAGTGGGAGTCACATGACCGAAAGGGGACTGGCACTAGATATATCAGGATTAGGGAACGAGTATGTTCTTTGTCGAGCAAAGAACGGACACAAGTCATACAGGAAAGCATTGCAGTCACAGGATTGCTGCGAGCTCACGAGCAGTGGGAGTTTATGTTCGCAAGAACAACAAGGGTCTCACCTGGCTAGTATCCCTGGAATGTGCATTGGAAAGGCACGAGTACTAGCTGTCAAAGGATCAGGTTTGATCTCTCAGGACAACTCAAAGTGTCATTCGTCAAAGGGAATGGATCGTATATGGGGTTACTTGAAACCCAGTGAATTGCGAGTTTGCTACGAACTAAGTTCTATACTAGTTTGTGCAACTCATGGTTCCAGGTTTCGCGAACTGAAGAAACGATCGTTATTAAGTGACTGAATGGCTGCATGAAGATGGAGTTCACTTCATTGCGGAGCACTGGATTCAGGATCTCTTCAAAGGATGCACGGATGTGCAACAAGTCTTCAAAGGAGAACGAGTGCTGTATTAAACACGGGTGTTGGCTACAAACCAACTGTTTAAAACAAGTCACGGTCCGCACGAGCCACATGATGGACGGCTACGACGCGAGATGAACATCAGGAACAGGACGTATGTTATCTGGTATCACCTAACCACTGAGTGGGAGTGTTAGATATAAGAATGGCATATATCAGGAGGCTGCTATTGTACTGTTGCTCTCTGGACAACATGTACATAATACGCAGGTCAAGGTGTGCATTGGCTAGTGATACCAAGCACGTACGACAAGACAAGTAAAGGCCTCACAAGAACACTGGTGAATGTTCTTGTGTTACCAATCAATCCGGATCCTGGATCCGGATACTAGTGGCTGTGACGACTGGACATCAGAAGAACTGCAGCCCTCGTGCTCACTCATCTCTGAATTCGCTCTGGACTGAGCCCTATTACTCTGCATGTTGTACATTCTGTACATCCCAAGGTGAACCTCTATCTCTGCGGTCTAACA